>NC_069500.1:921070850-921263350 GCF_027579735.1 Bombina bombina
GTTGGGGGGGATATTGTCTTTTTTTTACAGGTAAAAGAGCTGATTACTTTGTGGCAATGCTCCGCAAAAGGCCCTTTTAAGGGATATTTGTAATTTAGTATAGGGCAGGGATTTCTATTATTTTGGGGGGCTTTTTTATTTTGTTAGGGGATTAGATTATGTGTAATTAGTTTTTTTATTTTCTGTAATTTAGTGGGGTTTTTTTTCGTAATTTAGTTTATTTAATTTAATTGTAATTAATTGTAGGTAGTTTAGGTAATTAGTTTAATTATAGTGCAGTGTTAGGTGTAATTGTAATTTAGGTTAGGATTTATTTTACAGGTAAGTTTGTATTTATTTTAGCTAGGTAGTTATTAAATAGTTAATAACTATTTACTAACTATTCTACCAAGTTAAAATAAATACAAAGTTGCTTGTAAAATAAATATAAATCCTAAGCTAGCTACAATGTAACTATTAGTTATATTGTAGCTAGCTTAGGGTTTATTTTACAGTTAAGTATTTAGTTTTAAATATGATTGATTTATTTAATTATGGTAAATTTATCTTGTTTAATTTAAATTATATTTAAGTTAGGGGGGTTAGACTTAGGTTTAGACTTAGCTTTAGGGGTTAATAAATTTAATATAGTAGCGGCGATGTTGGGGTCGGAAGATTAGGGGTTAATAAATGTAGGTAGGTGTCGGCGATGTTAGGGACGGCAGATTATGGGTTAATAAAAATTAACTAGTGTTTGCGAGGCGGGAGTGCGGCGGTTTAGGGGTTAATACATTTATTAAAGTGGCGGTGATGTCCGGTCGGCAGATTAGGGGTTAAAATTTTATTTAAGTGTTTGCGATGTGGGGGGGGGGGGCTCAGTTTAGGGGTTAATAGGTAGTTTATGGGTGTTAGTGTACTTTGTAGCACTTTAGTTAAGAGTTTTATGTTCCGGCGTTAGCCCATAAAACTTTTAACTACTGACTTTTAAATGCGGTAGGAGTCTTGACAGGAGAGGGTCTACCGCTCACTTCTTCCAAGACTCGTAATACCGGCGTTAGGCAAGTCCCATTAAAAAGATAGGATACGCAATTGACGTAAGAGGATTTGCAGTAAGCTCGAGTCGCGGAAGAAAAGTGAGCGGTACACCTGTACCTGCCAGACTCGTAATACCAGCGGGCGTTAAAAAGCAACGTTGGGACCTCTCAACGCTGCTTTTTATGGCTAACGCAAGACTCGTAATCTAGCCGTAAGTGTGTATAGTTAAAAAGTATATTCTAATCAATTAAAATAGTATACAACCATACACTAATTCAAATTCACTGATATTCTGAAATGTTCAAGATATGGTAATCATGAGTATATAATAATAATGACAATGCTTATTATATACTGGTAATTACTATTTAGGGTTTGTATTGGGGATATAATCCAAAACATACACTGACCATAGTTAGCTTCTGTGACTCCGGGAGTATGATAGATTTGCTTAATAGATATGCTTGTAAAATCTTGTCTTCTAGCTCCTGCTCTGTTTGGTAAATGGTTAAGTTGTGAAATCTTTTACCTTGAGTCGTGGTTGCGCTCTTTCTTTCTTGTGTTTCTAGTCCCTAGACTTGAGTTGTTTAAAAGCCATAACGTTGAACTATTTGCTTTAAAGACGTGAGAAAATAAAAATTTATATTTTGGAAATACACCACAAAAGCACCATGGGACTGAATTGGACAGTCAATACACAACACAAAAGACAGTTGGCATTTTACATAACAATACCAAGTTTCAAATGTAAAATCTAAAGTATATTTATGTTTGTGAACTAAACAATTTGATGATTCACCTTGATAGAATGTAGAGTTATACAGCAATAGTATGTGTTCAAGTATTCAATCATCTAACATTTGGCATATTATTAAAATGATGAAAATATACTAAAATGCTGAAAATATTTTACTTTCATTGCTTTTTACTTAAATTGCATATAGTTTTTGTAATTGCTTTTTTATATTGAAGAAACACAAGCAATATACTTGCTTAAGACAAATGTATTCAAAGATAAAACTGACATTACAGTAATGGCTAGTAGTGGCTTAGGTTTTTAAATAATAATTTGCTAAAAACTTCCAGCACACTTATGTTAGCATTTATTGCTCATGCAATATAAATAAAAGAAAAATCCAGTTAACAATCTCTTCATAAAAATCTTTTTCTTTATTATAACATGTTTAAAATGTATAAATTGACAAGCTTTTACAAAGCATAAGTAGTTAAAGGTCTGGCAGGTTTTGACCAAATCTCAGCCATACTCATAGACCACAAGGGTCAATATCTCCTTAAAAAAAAAATGACTGTCACCATTACTCAATTACATCTAGATTACAGGTTTTGCGCTATAGAGGATGCGAAACGAACGCAATGAAAGTTGCGTTATTTCACCCTCCATAGCGTTGCAATTAAGTGTTTTTGAAAAGCCGCCTTGGGCGTGTGATATGGTGGCGATAAGCTCCATACCGCACAAAATACAATCGTTGCTTAGATGTTCTCATGCATTCTTTCCCTATAGACATCAATGGGGACAGAGTGTTAGAAAAAACCTAACACCTGCGATCGCGGAATGAAAAGATCCGAAAAGTAGCCCCATTGATGTCTATGGGGGGGGGGAAACACCCTAACATATTCTATAAGTCTAAACACCCCTTATCCGCTGCCCCCGACATCCCGACACCTATAGTTATTAACCCCCTTATCTTCTGCTCCCGACATCGCCACCACTAATAAAATTTATTAACCCCTAATCTGCCTCTCCAGAAATCGCTGCCACAGAAATAAATCTATTAAACCATAATCTGCCGCTCCCAATATCACAGCCACTATAATACCATTACAAACAAAATAATAATTAAATTTTCAAAAAAAAAATACCATTACAAAAAAATAACAAATGAAATTATCCAAAACAATAAAAATTATTCCTATTCTAATACCCTGTTTTAAAAAAAAAAACAAAAAAACAAAAAAAAAAAACCTAATCTATAGTAAACTACCAAGGGCCCTTAAAAGGACCTTTTGTAGGGCATTGCCCTAAATAAATCAGCTCTTTTGCTACAAAAGAAAATCAAACACCCCCTAACAGTAAACAAACCCCCAAACCCACAAAATAAAATAAAGTTAAACCTAATCTACCTACTGCCCTGATTTGAACAGCCAATAGGATTTTAGCAGCTCTAATTCCTATTGGCTGATTTAAATTTTTTAGCCAATAGGAATGCAATGGTACCCCCAGTATAAAAGGGGTATCTTGCATTTGAATCATCAGTGTGCGGCGGACGATCTCATGAAGAGGACCTCCATGTCGGATCAATGGACCTCCGCCTTGGACCTCCGCCTTGACCTCTGCCTTGGACCTTCACCTGGACCTCCGCCTCCACACATCGACCGCTCCACCTTCGCAAGGATGAAGAAGATGCCAGTCCCTCGATGGATGAAGATGGAGCCGCCTGGATGAAGATGGAGCCGCTGGGATGAAGATCATTCAAGCCGGACTTCAGCAACTGTGAGTACCTAAAGAGGGGTTGGTGTTAGTTTTGTTTAAGGTTTTTCTGGGTGGGTTTTATTTTTAGGGTTTGGGCTTCTCTTAAAAGAGATGAATGCCCTTTTAAGGGCAAGAAAAAGAGCTGAGTGCCCTTTTAAGGGCAATGCCCATACACATGCCCTTTTCAGGGCAATGGATAGCTTAGGTTTTTTTAGAGCTAGGTTTTTTATTTTGGGGGGTTGGTTGGGTGGTGGGTTTTAATGTTGGGGGGTCTTTGTATTTTTTTACAGGGAAAGTTAACTGATTTCTTTAGGGCAATGCCCTACAATAGGCCCTTTTAAGGGCTATTGGTAGTTTATTGCAGGCTAGTTTTTTTTTTATTTTGGGGGGCTTTTTATTTTGATAGGGCTATTAGGTTAGGTGTAATTGGCAAAGATAGTTGTATAATATATGTATAATATATACATCGCCATGTATTAAAACTACCAACCAGTTTTTAAATCCTGCCACTCTGGAGTCCATGTGCTTTGAGTTTATTGGAGTTTATTGATTTTTGGTCCTGTATTTGGAACAGTGAACAGTCTATTTATCTTTTATATTTGACTCAATCCTGACACAGCTCGATAGTAAGAGTCAGCTTAAAAATCAACATGAGTTTTGAACCTGAGTTTTAACATCTGCTATTTGGCAAAGTTTAAGGAACTTTACCAATGAAGGCTATTACCCTCGTAAATCCAATATTGAACGGATGGCAATATTTATTTAGTCTTTGGAGAGTTTACAAAAATGTATTGCTCATTTCTTTGCTGGACATCGATAAGCAACTTCTTTAGCTATTTTAAGGTCCCTTAAAGTAAGAATAATTATAAACATTATAACGTTTAACAATTTAATTTGATTATAGGGGTTATAATTAGGGATGGGCGAATGTTTCGCAACATTCGAAAAACGGCACGAATTTTAACACATTCCTTCGTTCGAATCGAATTTCGAATGTTTACATAACATTCTAACATTCGATTTTCGAATATTCGGTTTCGAATTTTACGATTACATTCGAAAAAATTTGAATTCGAAAAATTCAAATTTAGATTGTAATAGTATTTCTAATGCTTTTTCTTTAAATGTAATATTCGAATTATGCAATATTCGAATTCGAAAAATTCGAATTTAGATTGTAATAGTATTTCTAATGCTTTTTCTTTAAATGTAATATTCGAATTATGCAATATTCGAATTCGAAAAATTCGAATTTAGATTGTAATAGTATTTCTAATGCTTTTTCTTTAAATGTAATATTCGAATTATGCAATACGTGTATTCGAATTCGAAAAATTCAAATTTAGATTGTAATAGTATTTCTAATGCTTTTTCTTTAAATGTAATATTCGAATTATGCAATACGTGTATTCGAATTCGAAAAATTCGAATTTAGATTGTAATAGTATTTCTAATGCTTTTTCTTTAAATGTAATATTCGAATTATGCAATATTCGAATTCGAAAAATTCGAATTTAGATTGTAATAGTATTTCTAATGCTTTTTCTTTAAATGTATTATTCGAATTATGCAATATTCGAATTCCAAAAATTCGAATTTAGATTGTAATAGTATTTCTAATGCTTTTTCTTTAAATGTAATATTCAAATTATGCAATACGTGTATTCAAATTCGAAAAATTCGAATTTAGATTGTAATAGTATTTCTAATACTTTTTCTTTAAATGTAATATTCGAATTATGCAATATTCGAATTCGAAAAATTTGAATTTAGATTGTAATAGTATTTCTAATGCTTTTTCTTTAAATGTAATATTCGAATTATGCAATACGTGTATTCGAATTCGAAAAATTCGAATTTAGATTGTAATAGTATTTCTAATGCTTTTTCTTTAAATATAATATTCGAATTATGCAATACGTGTATTCGAATTCGAAAAATTCGAATTTAGATTGTAATAGTATTTCTAATGCTTTTAAATGTAATATTCGAGTTATGCAATACGTGTATTCGAATTCGAAAAATTCGAATTTAGATTGTAATAGTATTTCTAATGCTTTTTCTTTAAATGTAATATTCGAATTATGCAATATTCGAATTCGAAAAATTCAAATTTAGATTGTAATAGTATTTCTAATGCTTTTTCTTTAAATGTATTATTCGAATTATGCAATATTCGAATTCGAAAAATTCGAATTTAGATTGTAATAGTATTTCTAATGCTTTTTCTTTAAATGTAATATTCGAATTATGCAATACGTGTATTCAAATTCGAAAAATTCGAATTTAGATTGTAATAGTATTTCTAATACTTTTTCTTTAAATGTAATATTCGAATTATGCAATATTCGAATTCGAAAAATTCGAATTTAGATTGTAATAGTATTTCTAATGCTTTTTCTTTAAATGTAATATTCGAATTATGCAATACGTGTATTCGAATTCAAAAAAATTGAATTTAGATTGTAATAGTATTTCTAATGCTTTTTCTTTAAATATAATATTCGAATTATGCAATACGTGTATTCGAATTCAAAAAATTCGAATTTAGATTGTAATAGTATTTCTAATGCTTTTAAATGTAATATTCGAGTTATGCAATACGTGTATTCGAATTCGAAAAATTCGAATTTAGATTGTAATAGTATTTCTAATACTTTTTCTTTAAATGTAATATTCGAATTATGCAATATTCGAATTCAAAAAATTCGAATTTAGATTGTAATAGTATTTCTAATGCTTTTTCTTTAAATGTAATATTCGAATTATGCAATACGTGTATTCGAATTCGAAAAATTCGAATTTAGATTGTAATAGTATTTCTAATGCTTTTTCTTTAAATATAATATTCGAATTATGCAATACGTGTATTCGAATTTGAAAAATTCGAATTTAGATTGTAATAGTATTTCTAATGCTTTTATATGTAATATTCGAATTATGCAATATTCGAATTCGAAAAATTCGAATTTATATTCGAATTCGAAAAATTCGAATTTATATTCGAATTCGAAAAATTCGAATTTATATTCGAATTCGAAAAATTCGAATTTATATTCGAATTCGAAAAATTCGAATTTCGAATGTAGACATTCAATATAATTATAAACATTCGAATTCGAAAGTGACATTCGAAAACTGTAAATAACATTCGATTTTCGAATTTTTAAGAATATTCGTTCTTATCGACATTCGAATTTAGAATTCGAATTTCGGTAATAACATTTGTTCTAGATTCGAAATTCGAAAATTTGCACATTCGCCCATCCCTAGTTATAATGTATCTGCATTCACTTTTAGCTATCCCTCCTTTTAAGCACTAGAAACAGATTAAACATACTTGTAAACATTTAGCATTACCATTACTATGATTTTATTCTATGAAATAAATAATACATTTTTTCATGATTGCACATTTGCAGAATTATTATTGACCTTTCATTATATGGCCATGTAGATGACCATGCAGAAATCTAAATATCTTTAAAACAAATTAATATATTATTTCTGCATGGATTCTAATAGCCAAACTCCACCCATGACTTGACTTATTTAAAATAGCCCATCCAGCCCTGAGTCCACAGCTGGTAAGGCAAGGCACAGACATTATGTTAGTATAAAGTGCACTGTTTTGTAGTTTTTAATCTGCTAATTAAAGCCAGTTACACAAACATATCTAGCAGGGTTACAGACTATTTGCTCAATCCAAGTTTGCTTTGGTCCTTCAAAAGCAAACATTAACATTGTACTTGCTACTGCTTAAGTGCTTTATTCCTAGTGCAACTTGAAAGAGGTGACAAGTCAGATTACAACTTAAGTCATCTGATGCGTTTTCCACCAGCTAAACTGGTGTTTCTGTCATATCCCACCTCTCCCTTCTATCCTCTAAGCTAGACATATTAACTTCATTATGTCTTTTTTGCAAGTTTTATCTTAGACCATGTACCATTAGCAGCCCTCCTTTGAACAAATTCCAGTTTATTTATATCTTTCTGGAGATATTTTTTCCAGTACACAATGCATAAGGTGAAGCTTATCTAGTGTTCTGTAAAGAAGCACATGGATTATACTATTGTGACTGAAGTGTGAAAGGTATGCATATATTTAAATATATTTTGAAGCCAAATATCAGTTATATCACAAAGTTCTTAGTAGCCTCACTGGAGTATTCAACGAGAAAAGCCCTAAAATAAATAAGTTCCATGGATTTTTAGGAATATTTTTGCACATCAAGTCATCAGTGCACCCTACAATTGATGCCTGCTTGAAAGGAAAAAAAAACTCCATGTACATGAACTACTAAAATATCATCACTAGTGATACAGATTGTGAGGCCTACTTATTAAGCCGTCAACTATGCTGCATTCGACGGCACCAATACACTCGCCTAACATCGCCTAACATCACGGCCGCGGACCTGAATATGCTCTCCATATTTAACAAAAAAGCTGTCAAAAAGCTGCACACCAAATATGGGGCGATTTGTAGCGGATTGTTGTTAACTAACAGGCATTGATCTCGCTGCTATTCAGCTTTTTCCCAGCTTTATTTATATCCTGTCACTAAACACCGCCACTATACTAAATTGTTTAACCCCTATCCCGCCGCTCCCGGACCCCACCGCAATTAAATTAGGTTATTAACCCCTATCCCGATGCTCCCGGAGCCCACCGCGACTCTAATAAAGTTATTAACCCCTATTCCACCGTTCCCCAACAACGCCGCAACTAACTAAACGTATTAACCCTCTGCTCCCGGAGCCCACCGCAACTAAATAAATGTATTAACCCCTAAACCCCACATCACTACCACTTACTAAACCTATTAACCCCTAAGCCGCCAGCCCCCCACATCGCCATAAACTAAATTAACCTATTAACCCCTAAACCTAACAACCCGCTAACTTTATATTAAAATTACATCATCCCTATCTTATAATGCATTTTAATTTACCTTTAGAATTAAATTAAACTATATTAAACTATTACTGTTATAATAAAATTACATTAAACTACAAATTAAATTAACTATATTATATAGTTAAAAACCTAACCCTACTCAAATAAATTAAATCTACTATTAAAAATTACAAAATTACAAAAAACTAACAACTAAGTTGCACAAAATAACAAACACTAAGTTAAAAAAAAACCCACTAAATTACACAAAATAAAAAATAAATTATCAAATATTTAAACTAATCTAAGAGCCCTATGAAAATAAAAAAGCCCCCCAAAATAAACCCCCCCTAGCCTATAATAAACTACCAATGGCCCTTAAAAGGGCCTTTTGCGGGGCATTTCCTCAAAGAAATCAGCTCTTTTACCTGTAAATAAAAATACAAACAACCCCCCCAACAGTAAAACCCAACACCCACACAACCAACCCCCCCAAATAAAATTATATCTAAAAAACCTAAGCTCCCCATTGCCCTGAAAACGGCATTTGGATAGGCATTACTCATAAAAGGGCATTTAGCTCTTTTTCCGCCCAAAGTCCCTAATCTAAAAATAAAACCCACCCAATAAACCCTTAAAAAAACCTAACACTTACCCCCGAAGATCCACTTACAGTTTTTGAAGACCTGACATCCATCCTCAACGAAGCAGCAAAAGTCCTCAGCGAAGCCGGCAGAAGTCTTCATCCAGACGGCATCTTCTATCTTCATCCATCCGGCGCGGATCGGCTCCATCTTCAAGACATCCAGCGCGGAGCATCCTCTTCAATCGACGTCTTTTGGAACAATGAAGTTTCCTTTAAATTACGTCATCCAAGATGGCATCCCTTAGATTCCAATTGACAGATAGAATTCTATTGGCTATTCCAATCAGCCAATAGAATGCAAGCTCAATCCAATTGGCTGATTGGATCAGCTAATAGGATGAAAGCTATTGGCTGATTGCAACAGCGAATAGGATTTTTTCAACCTTAATTCCGATTGGCTGATAGAATTCTATCAGCCAATCGGAATCTAAGGGAAGCCATCTTGGATGACGTCATTTAAAGATATCTTCATTGTTCCAGAAGACGTTGATTAAGAGGATGCTCTGCGCTGGATGTCTTGAAGATGGAGCTGCTCTGCGTCGGATGGATGAAGATAGAAGATGCCGTCTGGGTGAAGACTTCTGCCGGCTTGGATGAAGACTTTGGCCCGCTTGGATGAAGACTTCTGCCAGCTTCGCTGAGGACTTCTTGCCGCTTCATTGAGGATGGATGTCGGCTCTTCAAAATCTGTAAGTGGATCTTCGGGGGTTAGTGTTAGGTTTTATTAAGGATTTATTGGGTGGGTTTTAATTTTAGATTAGGGACTTTGTGTGGAAAAAGTGCTAAATGCCCTTTTAAGGGCAATGTCCATCCAAATGCCCTTTTCAGGGCAATGGGGAGCTTAGGTTTTTTAGATAGAATTTTATTTTGGGGGGTTGGTTGTGTAGGTGGGGGGTTTTACTGCTTGGAGGTTGTTTGTATTTTTATTTACAGGTAAAAGAGCAATGCCCCACAAAAGACCCTTTTAATGGTCATTGGCAGTTTATTGTAGGTTAGGGTTTTTTTTTATTTTGGGGGGGATTTTTTATTTTCATAGGGCTCTTAGATTAGGTGTAATTAGTTTAAATATTTGATAATTTATTTTTTATTTTGTGTAGCTTAGTGTTTATTTTTTTTGTAACTTAGTGTTTGTTATAGTTGTTAGTTTTTTGTAATTTTGTAATTTTTAATAGTAGATTTCAATTATTTGAGTAGGGTTAGGTTTTTTAGTAGTACTAGTAATTTTAGTATAACAGTTAGGGTAGATTAATTATTAGTTTAATATAGTTTAATGTAATTTTAGTATAACAGTTAGGGTAGGTTAATTAATAGTTTAATATAGTTTAATTTAAATCTAAAGGTAAGTTTAAATTTATTATTAGATAGGGATGATGAAATTTTAATGTACAGTTAGCGGGTTGTTAGGTTTAGGGGTTAATAGGTGAATTTAGTTTATGGCGATGTGGGGGGCTGGCCGTTTAGGGGTAATAGGTTTAGTAAGTGCTAGTGATGTGGGAGCCCAGGGGTTTATGGGTTAATAACTTTATTTGGTTGCGGTGGGGTCTGGGAGTGGCAGTATAGGGGTTAATAACATTATATAGGTAGCGGCGGGGTCCGGGAGCGGCGGGATAGGGGTTAATAACGTTATTTAGTTGCAGTGGGGTCCGGGAGCAGCAGTAGAGGGATTAATAACATTATATAGGTGGCGGTGGGGTCCAGGAGCGGTAGTATGGGGGTTAATAACATTATATAGGTGGCGGCTGGGTCTGGGAGCGGCGGGATAGGGGTTAATAACTTTATTTATTGCGGCAGGGTCCAGGAGCGGCGGAATAGGGGCTAATAACATTATGTAGGTGGCGGCGATTTCGGGGCGGCAGATTAGGGGTGTTTAGTCTTGGGGCTTATGTTAGGGTGTTAGGTGTAAACATAACTTTTATTCTAGCATAGAAATCAATGGGATATCGGGCAGCAGCGAACATGAGCTTTTGCTACTTTCAGACTCACATTGATTCCTATGGCATCCGCAGCCTCCAGGGCGGCGGATTGAAAACCAGGTACGCTGGGCCAGACTAGTGGCGAGCGTACCTGTTAGATATTTGATAACTAGCAAAAGTAGTCAGATAGTGCCGAATTTGTATTTGGAACATCTGTAATGATGTAAGCATCGATCTGTGTCGGACTGAGACCGGCGGATCATATGTTGCGTCACAAATTTCAACTTTTGCCGGTCAGTAGGGTTTGATAAATGAGGCGAATCAGGCTCGCAACAATTACGCTGTGGAATTCCAGCGTATTTGTGGTTGACAACTTGATAAATAGGCCTCTATTAGTCTGTCTGGCTAAATAATCATTTTTAATATTGTAAGATCTTCAAAGAAGGTTGTACTATATCTAACTGTCACTGGCCTAGATTTAGAGTTGGGCGGTAGCCGTCAAAACCAGCGTTAGAGGCTCCTAACGCTGGTTTTTACCGCCCGCTGGTATTTGGAGTCAGTCAGGAAAGGGTCTAACACTAACTTTCCAGCCGCGACTTTCCATACCGCAGATCCCCCTACGCCATTTGCGTATCCTATCTTTTCAATGGGATCTTTCTAACGCCGGTATTTAGAGTCATGGCTGAAGTGAGCGTTAGAAATCTAACGACAAAACTCCAGCCACAGAAAAAAGTCAGTAGTTAAGAGCTTTCTGGGCTAACGCCGGTTTATAAAGCTCTTAACTACTGTGCTCTAAAGTACACTAACACCCATAAACTACCTATGTACCCCTAAACCGAGGCCCCCCCACATCGCCGCCACTCTATTAAAATTTTTAACCCCTAATCTGCCGACCGCACACAGCCGCCACCTACGTTATCCCTATGTACCCCTAATCTACTGCCCCTAACATCGCTGACACCTACATAATATTTATTAACCCCTAATCTGCCGCCCCCAACGTCGCCGCTACCTACCTACACTTATTAACCCCTAATCTGCCGACCGGACCGCTCCGCTACTATAATAAATGTATTAACCCCTAATCCGCCTTACTCCCGCCTCAATAACCCTATAATAAATAGTATAAACCCCTAATCTGCCCTCCCTAACATCGCCGACACCTAACTTCAAGCATTAACCCCTAATCTGCCGACCGGAGCTCACTGCTACTCTAATAAATTTTTTAACCCCTAAAGCTAATTCTAACCCTAACCCTAACACCCCCCTAAGTTAAATATAATTTTTATCTAACGAAATAAATTAACTCTTATTAAATAAATTATTCCTATTTAAAGCTAAATACTTACCTGTAAAATAAACCCTAATATAGCTACAATATAAATAATAATTATATTGTAGCTATTTTAGGATTAATATTTATTTTACAGGCAACTTTGTAATTATTTTAACCAGGTACAATAAATACTTACCTACAATTATTAACCCCTAATCTGCCGACCGGATCTCACCACTACTCTAATAAATGTATTAACCCCTAAAGCTAAGTCTAACCCTAACACTAACACCCCCCTAAATTAAATATAATTTAAATCTAACGAAATAAATTAACTCTTATTAAATAAATTATTCCTATTTAAAGCTAAATACTTACCTGTAAAATAAACCCTAATATAGCTACAATATAAATAATAATTATATTGTAGCTATTTTAGGATTAATATTTATTTTACAGGCAACTTTGTAATTATTTTAACCAGGTACAATAGCTATTAAATAGTTAATAACTATTTAATAGCTACCTAGTTAAAATAATTACAAAATTACCTGTAAAATAAATCCTAACCTAAGTTACAATTAAACCTAACACTACACTATCAATAAATTAATTAAATACAATACCTACAAATAAATACAATTAAATAAACTAACTAAAGTTCAAAAATAAAAAAGATCTAAGTTACAAAAAAATAAAAAAATATTTACAAACATTAGAAAAATATTACAACAATTTTAAACTAATTACACCTACTCTAAGCCCCCTAATAAAATAACAAAGACCCCCAAAATAAAAAATGCCCTACCCTATTCTAAAATTAAAATAGAAAAGCTCTTTTACCTTACCAGCCCTGAAAAGAGCCCTTTGCGGGGCATGCGCCAAAGAATTCAGCTCTTTTGCCTGTAAAAAAAAAAACATAAAACACCCCCCCAACATTACAACCCACCACCCACATACCCCTAATCTAACCCAAACCCCCCTTAAATAAACCTAACACTAAGCCCCTGAAGATCTCCCTACCTTGTCTTCACCACACCGGGTTCACCAATTCGTCCTGGCTCCGACGTCTTCATCTTCATCCAAGCCGGAGCTGAAGAGGTCCATGATCGGGCTGAAGTCTTCATCCAAGCGAGAGCTGAAGAGGTCCATGATCGGGCTGAAGTCTTCTATCAAGCGGCATCTTCAATCTTCTTTCTTCCGGATCCATGGTCATCCCGCCATGCGGAACATCTTCACCGACGACTTCCCGACGAATGACGGTTCCTTTAAGGGATGTCATCCAAGATGGCATCCCTCAAATTCCGATTGGCTGATAGGATTCTATCAGCCAATCGGAATTAAGGTAGGAAAATTCTGATTGGCTGATGGAATCAGCCAATCAGAATCAAGTTCAATCCGATTGGCTGATCCGATCAGCCAATCAGATTGAGCTTGCATTCTATTGGCTGATCGGAACAGCCAATAGAATGTGAGCTCAATCTGATTGGCTGCCAATCAGAATTTTCCTACCTTAATTCCGATTGGCTGATAGAATCCTATCAGCCAATCGGAATTCGAGGGACGCCATCTTGGATGACGTCCCTTAAAGGAACCGTCATTCGTCGGAAAGTAATCGGTGAAGATGGATGACCATGGATCCGGAAGAAAGAAGATGCCGCTTGATAGAAGACTTCAGCCCGATCATGGACCTCTTCAGCTCCCGCTTGGATGAAGACTTCAGCCCGATCATGGACCTCTTCAGCTCCGGCTTGGATGAAGACTTCAGTCGGATCATGGACATCTTCAGCCCCCCGCTTGGGCTTGGATGAAGACGTCGGAGCCAAGACGAATCGGTGAACCCGATGTGGTGAAGACAAGGTAGGGAGATCTTCAGGAGCTTAGTGTTATGTTTATTTAAGGGGGGTTTGGGTTAGATTAGGGGTATGTGGGTGGTGGGTTGTAATGTTGGGGGGGTATTGTATGTTTTTTTTTTACAGGCAAAAGAGCTGAACTCTTTGGGGCATGCCCTGCAAAGGGCCCTTTTCAGGGCTGGTAAGGTAAAAGAGTTTTTCTATTTTAATTTTAGAATAGGGTAGGGCATTTTTTTTATTTTGGGGGTCTTTGTTATTTTATTAGGGGGCTTAGCGTAGGTGTAATTAGTTTAAAATTGTTGTAATATTTTTCTAATGTTTGTAAATATTTTTTTTATTTTTTGTAACTTAGTTCTTTTTTATTTTTTGTACTTTAGTTAGTTTATTTAATTGTATTTATTTGTAGGTATTGTATTTAATTAATTTATTGATAGTGTAGTGTTAGGTTTAATTGTAATTTAGGTTAGAATTTATTTTACAGGTAATTTTGTAATTATTTTAACTAGGTAACTATTAAATAGTTAACTATTTAATAGCTATTGTACCTGGTTAAAATAATTACAAAGTTGCCTGTAAAATAAATATTAATCCTAAAATAGCTACAATATAATTATAATTTATATTGTAGCTATATTAGGGTTTATTTTACAGGTAAGTATTTAGCTTTAAATAGGAATAATTTATTTAATAAGAGTTAATTTATTTCGTTAGATTTAAATTATATTTAATTTAGGGGGGTGTTAGTGTTAGGGTTAGACTTAGCTTTAGGGGTTAATACATTTATTAGAGTAGTGGTGAGATCCGGTCGGCAGATTAGGGGTTAATAATTGTAGGTAGGTGGAGGCGACGTTGGGGGCGGCAGATTAGGGGTTAATAAATATAATATAGGGGTCGGCGGTGTTAGGGGCAGCAGATTAGGGGTACATAGGGATAACGTAGGTTGCGGCGGTGTACGGAGCGGCAGATTAGGGGTTAATAATAATATGCAGGGGTCAGCGATAGCGGGGGCGGCAGATTAGGGCTTAATAAGTGTAAGGTTAGGGGTGTTTAGACTCGGGGTACATGTTAGGGTGTTAGGTGCAGACTTAGGAAGTGTTTCCCCATAGGAAACAAAGGGGCTGCGTTAGGAGCTGAATGCTGCTTTTTTGCAGGTGTTAGGTTTTTTTTCAGCTCAAACAGCCCCATTGTTTCCTATGGGGGAATCGTGCACGAGCACGTTTTTGAAGCTGGCCGCGTCTTTAAGCACCGCTGGAATTTAGAGTTGCAGTGGCGGTAAATATGCTCTAGGCTCTCTTTTTGGAGCCTAACGCAGCCATTCTGTGAACTCTAAATACCAGCGGTATTTAAAAGGTGCGGGCGAAAAAAAGCATGCGTAGCTAACGCACCCCTTTGGCCACAGAACTCTAAATCTAGCCGACTGTTTCAAATATTTTTTTGTATACACTTAAATGTGCAATAGAGGAAAAAATTAGACAATATTTAATTTTTCACTCTTTCTTTATTCACCATTATTAGGTATCCATTTCAATGTCGTGCATAGTAATAAATACTGTTATAATATATTTTAGTGTCGTATTTCACTACCTATTATTAAATTAACTACATTCCACATTGTTAATTCTCCAAATTATTTATTTGAAATCACATTGTCAAAGTCTTTAAAGGGACAGTCTACTCTAGAATTGCTATTGTTTAAAAAGATAGACAATCCCTTTATTAACCATTCCTTAGTTTTGCATAACCAACATTGATATATTAATACAGTTTTTACCTTTGTGAATACCTTATATCCAATTCTCGGCAGACTGCCCCTTATCTCAGTTCTTTTGACAGTTTTGCATTTTTAGCCAATCAGTGCTGATTCATAAATAACGCCACAAGAGTGAGCATCATGTTATCTATATGGCACACATGAACTAGCACTGTCTAGTTGGGAAAAACTGTAAAAATGCACTGTGATAAGAGGCGGCCTTCAAGGGCTTAAAAATTAGCATATGAGCCTACATAGGTTTAGCTTTTCGTTAGCTTTTTCATTATAAAAGTAAATCGCATGCCCTATATATATTATGAGAATTTAATTTTGACTAAACTGTCCCTTTAAGATTTAAATAAAAAAATATAAACATTTTACCAAAGAAATATTTTTAAATATAACAGTAAAATTTAAAATAATCTTCTTAAAGGAAGCTAAACTAATGAAAAATATATTTTGTAAATGTATACAAATATAAAAATATAGCAAAGCAGCTTTTATTCTATTTTTCAAAATTAATATATAATCATGACTATTATTTTATAACATTAGATTTTGCAGGTCTTTTTTGTGCAATTGTTTATATCAGTTATTTAATGATATACTATGTAACTGGATAAGATCTAATTACCAGAAATTAAATATTTAAATTGCTAATTTGCTAGTCTTGAATTGTCTAAAAATCATTCATTTTGAACTATTTGATTCAAAGCCTTGCAAACTAAATTTACATTTTGGAAATAACACACATGAACCATAGATCTGGCTTGGCTAGCCTAGACCTGAAAGAAAGAGATTTATAATTTTACATGACAATACTAATGTTCAGAAGAAAATTGGAAGCATATTTGTTTGTGGACTTAACTATTTTGTCATCAATCTAAATGGAAAGTAAGGTTGTACTACATTAGCATTATCCTACTATTCATAATTCAAATGTTAAGTATTTTTCATGCTGATGCAATCTCAGATATTGAATACCTAAATTCTGATTTTTGTTTTCATTGTCCTTATAATATAAATAACATTATCTATGTGAATCTTGATTTTCTTTTAATAATTCCGAACATAAGCAATATTCATGCCTTTGGCAAACTTATACAGGCAGAACAAATATTGTGCTATATTACAAGTAGATTGCTATTTATCACTTCTGCTTGCGCGCTAACTGGACTCGACTGCGGCTTTTTATGCGCGTTGGGTACTGTGCGTAGTATAAGTTGAAAGTAAAAAGCTTTTGCTCACACGCAAACCACTGCACACAAAAAGCCAAAGTTAGAATATCACAATCTTGTTAATGTACTCTCCCACAGACTTTAATAGAGCGTGAAAATGTGTGGGGGGGGAACACCCAATAAGTCGCACAAACCTGATAACATCTCGTGTGCTAATCCGACTTGAAATATGAATATTTCACATTCTAAGGCTCCATGTACGAAGCAGTGAAAGCTGCTCCAGAGCCCTTGCGGGGCAGGTTCGCATATGCGAGCCTGCTTACCGCAATGTAAGAAGTAGCTGTCATTAGACCGCTGTTTCTTACACCCTACGCCACTTCTGAGGTGGTGAGGGAAAATCACAGAGAGTTCGCTCTCTGTGATTGACAGCCCCTTCAGTCGCACGATTGGTTGCGCAAATTAAGGGGCGGGCATTACACACTCCGATGAGTGTGTAATAATACATACGGGCAAGCAGATCAACAGAAAAACATTTTTCTATATATATTTGATAGTATTTTGGTAAAATATATATCTATACCTATATATCGAGATGATTATTTATAGGTATAGATATATAAAGATATCTATAGGAAATTCTATTTATAAATACTTAGAGCGTATTCCCTTATTGAAGAACATTGGAATGTGAAATATTTACAGTACATACACAGTATAAGTCAATTTATTAATGTGCGAGCGAACATGATACAATGTAGCGTATCATGTCCGCTGCACATCAATAAATGCCGACAGCATATGCTGTTGGCATTTATCATTGCACAAGCAGTTCTTGTGAATGCCTGAAGGCTGCATCTGTGTGTGTCTGTGTCCAACTCTGCATCTGTGTGTGTCTGTGTCTAATCCAGATCTGTGTGTGTGTGTCCAACCCTGCATCTGTGTGTGTGTGTGTGTGTCTGTCTAACCCTGCATCTGTGTGTCTCTGTGTTTAACCCTGCATGTGTGTGTGTCTACTGTATATGTCTAACCCTGCATCTGAGTGTGTGTGTGTAACCCTGAATCGGTGTGTGTGTGTGTGTCTGTCTAACCCTGCATCTGTGTGTGTGTGTCTGTGTGTCTGTCTTTCTAACCCTGCATCTGTGTGCGTGTCTGTCTAACCCCGCAACTGTGTGTGTCTGTGTCCAACCCTTCATCTGTGTGTGTGTGTCTGTCTAACTACATCTGTGTGTGTCTGTCTAATCCCACATCTGTGTGTGTCTGTGTCCAACCTTGCATATGTGTGTGTCTGTGTCTAATCCGCATCGGTGTGTGTCTGTCTAACCCTGCATCTATGTGTGCGTCTGTGTCTAATCCTTCATCTGTGTGTGTCTGTGTCCAACCCTGCATCTGTGTGTCTGTGACAGTCTAATCCGCATCTGTGTGTGTGTCCAACCCTGCATCTGTATGTGTGTGTGTCTGTCTAACCCTGCATCTGTGTGTCTCTGTGTTCAACCCTGCATGTGTGTGTGTCTCTATGTCTAACCCTGCATCTGAGTGTGTGTGTGTCTATGTCTACCCTGCATCTGTATGTGTATCTGTGTCTAATCCCACATCTGTGTGTGTCTGTGTCCAACTCTGCATATGTGTGTGTGTTTAACCCTGCATCTGTGTGTGTGTGTGTCTAATCCCACTTCTTTGTGTGTCTGTGTCCAACACTGCATCTCTGTGTGTGTGTGTGTGTTTAACCCTGAATCTGTGTGTGTGTGTTTAACCCTTCATCTGTGTGTGTGTTTAACCCTGCATCTGTGTGTGTGTGTGTCTGTGATTTACCCTGCATCTGTTAGTGATGTCGCAAACTGAAAATTTTCCGTTCACGAATGGCAGACTCGAACTTCCACAGCTGTTCACGAACGGGCGAACCGGGCGAACCGCCATTTACTTCAATAGGCAGGCGAATTTTAAAACCCACAGGGACTCTTTCTGGCCACAATAGTGATGGAAAAGTTGTTTCAAGGGGACTAACACCTGGACTGTGGCATGCCGGAGGGGGATCCATGGCAAAACTCCCACAGAAAATTTCATAGTTGATGCAGAGTCTGGTTTTAATCCATAAAGGGCATAAATCACCTAACATTCCTAAATTTTTGGAATAACGTGCTTTAAAACATCAGGTATGATGTTGTATCGATCAGGTAGTGTAAGGGTTACGCCCGCTTCACAGTGACAGACCATACTCCCCGTTTAACGCACCGCAAACAACCGCAAACAGTCCATTTGCACAACCATGAGATAGATAGATTTGATATATACATAGATACATAGATTAGATAGATAGATCAATAGATGCAATATATTTTTGATAGATACGATAGATAGTTAGATAGATTTGATAGATAAATAGATAGATTTGATAGATATATAATTTCCCAGACAGAGAATTACAAGACGTGCGGTCTGACACCCATGGTAAGGTTCCCAGAGGCAGTTGCGGTGCCAGGGGACGTGTATATGGCATGGATTTTAGGAACCGGGAGATGGAAAAAGATGATTGGTCGGTCCTCCTACTTCAAATTTGGGGCACTGCGCATCAAATCTACTGTGCCACCAGATATGAGTGTTTTGTTAAGTAGTACTATTCTGATCAGTTTAATACCTGTTACTCCCCCTATCGGGGGAGGTGTATATGGCATGGATTTTAGGAACCGGGAGATGGAAAAAGATGCTTGGTCGGTCCTCTTACTTCAAATTTATGGGAACTGCGCGTGCAATCGTGGCCGGACTTTTAGCCGACAGACATTTGGCCGACGGACATTTGTCCGACAGACATTTGGCCGAAACACAAGTGGCTGTCACTAAACAGTCTGGCCACGAGATAGATAGATTTGATAGATAGATACATAGATTAGATAGATCAATAGATGCAATATACATTTGATAGATACGATAGATAGTTAGATAGATTTGATAGATAAATAGATAGATTTGATAGATGCAATATACATTTGATAGATACGATAGATAGTTAGATAGATTTGATAGATAAATAGATAGATTTGATAGATATATAATTTCCCAGACAGAGAATTACAAGACGTGTGGTCTGGGACCCATGGTAAATTATTTACACTACTGTTACACCAGATATGAGTGGTGGCACTGGGCAAGTGTGCCTGGCACACACGCTGGCATGCAGGCAACTGCAATTAGATTACACTAGCAGACTGATGTTTCACAGTCAAAAAAGGTTTTTTTTTTTTTATTATTTACACTACTGTTACACCAGATATGAGTAGTGGCACTGGGCAAGTGGGCCTGGCTGGCACACACGCTAGCAGGCAGGCAACTGCAATTAGATTACACTAGCAGATTGATGTTTCACAGTCAAAAAAGTTTTTTTTTTTATTATTTACACTACTGTTACACCAGATATGAGTGGTGGCACTGGGCAAGTGGGCCTGGCACACACGCTGGCAGGCAGGCAACTGCAATTAGATTACACTAGCAGACTCATGCTTCACAGTTAAAAAAGTTTTTTTTTTAATTATCTACACTACTGTTACACCAGATATGAGTGGTGGCACTGGGAAAGTAGGCCTGGCACACACACTGGCAGGCAGGCAACTACAATTAGATTACACTAGCAGACTGATGTTACACAGTCAAAACATTTTTTTTTTTTAAATTATTTACACTACTGTTACACCAGATATGAGTGGTGGCACTGGGCAAGTGGGCACAGTATACGCTGTGAGCCTGACACACACGCTGGCAGGCAGGCAACTGCAATTAGATTACACAGGAAAAAAAAAAAGCAGCCCTAAAAAGGGCTTTTTGGGGTGCTGTCCTTACAGCAGAGATCAGATGAGTCCTTCAGGACTGTAGTGGACACTGAATACACTAGCCTAGCTATCAATTTCCCTATTAAATCAGCAGCAGCTACACTGTCCCTCCTCTCACTAAGAAAGCAGCTTCCGAATGAATCTAAAATGGATGCTGTCCAGGAGCTGGGAGGGTCTGGGAGGGAGAGTCTGCTGCTGATTGGCTGGAATGTGTCTGCAGACTGTGAGATACAGGGTCAAAGTTTACTCAATGATGACGAATAGGGGGCGGATCGAACATCACATATGTTCGCCCGCCGCGGCGAACGCGAACAAGCTATGTTCGCCGGGAACTATTCGCCGGCAAACAATTTGCGACATCACTACTGTATGTGTATCTATGTCTAATCCCACATCTGTGTGTGTCTGAGTCCAGCACTGCATCTGTGTGTGTGTGTGTGTGTGTGCATTTAACCCTGTATGTGTGTGTGTGTGTGTTTAACCCTGTATCTGTGTGTGTGTGTGTGTCTAACCCTGTATCTGTGTGTACCTTTGCATATGTGTGTATGTCTATATCTAACCCTGCATCTGTGTGTTTAATCTTGCATCTGTGTGTGTCTATGTCTAACCCTGCATCTGTGTGTTTGTGTCTAACTTTGCATCTGTGTGTGTGTCTAGTCCTATATGTGTGTGTGTCTCTATGTCTAACCCTGCATCTGTGTGTGTGTGTGTGTGTCTATGTCTAACCCTGCATCTGTGTGTGTATCTGTGTCTAATCCCACTTCTGTGTGTGTCTGTGTCCAACACTGCATTTGTGTGTGTGTTTAACCCTGAATCTGTGTGTGTGTGTTTAACCCTGCATCTGTGTGTGTGTTTAACCCTGCATGTGTGTGTGTGTGTGTGTCTGTCTGTGTCTTACCCTGCATCTGTATGTGTATCTGTGTCTTATACCCCATATCTGTGTGTGTCTGAGTCCAGAACTGCATCTGTGTGTGTGGGGGGGTTTAACCCTGTATCTGTGTGTGTGTGTGGGGGTGGGGGGGTTAACCCTGTGTGTGTGTGTCTAACCCTGTATCTGTATGTCTAACTTTGCATCTGTGTGTATGTCTATGTCTAACCCTGCATATGTGTGTTTAACCTTGCATCTGTGTGTGTCTATGTCTAACCCTGCATCTGTGTGTTTGTGTTTAACTTTCCATCTGTGTGTGTGTGCCTAGTCCTGTATGTGTGTGTCAGTGTTTAGCCCTGCATGTATGTGTGTCTGTATCTAACCCTACATCTGTGTGTGTCTAGTCCTGTATGTGTGTGTCAGTGTTTAGCCCTGCATGTATATGTGTCTGTATCTAACCCTACATCTGTGTGTGTCTAGTCCTGTATGTGTGTGTCAGTGTTTAGCCCTGCATGTATGTGTGTCTGTATCTAACCCTACATCTGTGTGTGTCTAGTCCTGTATGTGTGTGTCAGTGTTTAGCCCTGCATGTATGTGTGTCTGTATCTAACCCTACATCTGTGTGTGTCTAGTCCTGTATGTGTGTGTCAGTGTTTTGCCCTGCATATATGTGTGTCTGTATCTAACCCTACATCTGTGTGTGTGTCTAGCCTTGCATTTATTTGGTGTGCGAGCATATGAGTGTGTGTGTATGTGTGGTGTGTGTGCATATGAGTGTGTGTATATGGGGGTCTACTTTGCCTTAATATGCCCGGGCCTATTTTTGGTCTTAGTCCAGCCTCTGAATCATGTCCTTTTAAGTATGTCCCTTTAAGTATATATTGTGTTTCATGTATAGTATAAGTATACGTATAGACACTTTCAGTAGAATAATTTACATATGTATAGTAAACTACTAGTTGTTACTGTACATTCAAGTAAACTTTTAGTTTTACCAAAAATACAGTGCACAAAAATAAGATGTATAAATAAAAGAATAAGTTTAAGAATTTCATAGAATGACAAAATTAAAGCTAATATAGCTGATTACAGCTTAAGATGAAGAAAAATGTCAACAATTAAAATTTTAAACTTAGTGAAAAGAAAATTTCGGACAAAACGAACATTTTTGCCATGTAGAAAGATAGATAGATAGATAGATAGATAGATAGATAGATGATAGATAGATATATAGACAGACAGACAGAGAGATAGATAGATAGATAAATAGATAGATAGATAGATAGATGATAGATAGATAGATAGATAGATAGATAGATAGATAAATAGCAATAAGGCACAGTATACTCAGGCAAAAAGCTGATAAGAGTTCATTGCAGTCAGATATGCTGCAAGAACACCCTATTAAATGTACTGGGCTCTCTGTTTTTTCCACCACCACCAGGAGGTTAGTTTCTGCTGCTGCAATGAATAGGGTATGGTAAACTAAGCGCTATATAGTCCTAAAGCTCTCCTCCTAAAAAATCCCCTAGCGGGGATTTTCTCAAGAGAAAGGCCTTGATATAGGCCGAAACGCGTAGACATACTGGTAAGCTTATTTCCTATTATCAGATAAGTGTAAAAACTTATTGCACCATTGTTTGTTTGTTCTCTTTTACAGGTCAAGAACTTTTATATTGATTCCACCGGCATTTGGCCATTTACACTATTTTATCTTTCACTGGATACATTTTTTTCATTTGGATACACATATTATATACCCTTTTAGACACTTCTACTTTTTTTACCACGACATTTGTCACAGACTTATTGCCACTATTTGATTGCAACTCACTGACTGTTTGCCGAATTATTTTGTACACACCTTTGTGGATTTTGGACACCCGTTTACATATGGATTTTTTTTTTTTTTTTTTTCAAACAAGCTTTATTGAAGAAAAAAAATAAGGTAACATACAGACAACGTGGAAGCTTCACGTTTGAGTAACAAATGAAATTGTACAATCATGGTATACAATATAACAAAAACATTGAGATCAAAACTTTGTAAGAAGAAGTAGAAATGAGCATAATAAAGCTTTGGGCTCCTTTTAACACGTATGGAGCACGAAAAGCAAGGGAGCCAGAGGAGTTAGTAATATAGAAGGGGGAAGAGAAAAGTGGGGAAGGGGCAGAGGAGGGGAGGAAAGAGGATAAGAAAGAGAGAGGGAGGAGAAAGAAAAAATAAATAAATAAATAATTGTGGGGAAGGGAAGGAGGATAGGAATGCATATTGGGAAATTAAATAGATCTATTCCAGATAGCCAGGATCATCTCGTGGGTGGCTAGGTTATGTGTTTGAAGATAATGAAATTTCTCAAGGGCGATGAGGTCTGAAACTTGGGCTTTCCAATCCAAGAAGGTGGGGGTGTTTTGTGTTTTCCAATGTCTGGGGATTAATTTTTTAGCTGCATTTATCATTATTAGCCAGAGGGCCTTATGAGCCGTAGTGATGGTTTTAGGAACTGATCTAAAGAGAAGAGACTCGACATCTATTTGGATATGTGTGTTTAGCAATGCGGAGGCTTCATGCGAGATCTCCTTCCAGAAATCTTTTAGTTTCGGGCAAGTACACCATATGTGGTGTAGGGAGCCTTCATCACCGCAACCTCTCCAGCAAAGGTTTTTGAGTTTGGGGTAAATCCTGTGAAGCCTAACTGGAGTTAAATACCATCGGCAAAGAAATTTTAAGTGCATTTCTTGGATTTGAGTGGAGACCGATGAGTTTTTGGTAATAGCGAAGGCCTTTAGCAATGACTGTGTGTCGGTGTCTACATCTATATCACTGTGCCAAGCTGCAATATAGGAGGGAAGGGTGTCTGTGTCTGGGACTCCTAAGATTTTATAAAGTAAGGAAATTAGCCATCTGTAAGGATTCCACTCCTGGTTTTCCTTTTTTCTTCTACAGCTCACCTTACACCTCTATTTAAGTCATGTCTCCGCCCCAAACAAGTGCTTAGTTATTAACTTCATATCAGCTAAGCTCTATGCATCCATTTCTTATCCTGTGCATTATTGCTACTACAAGTTATTGGATTACAATTACCAGCAGGAACTGTTACTACAAACTGCTACCCAGTGAACAAATTTATTTCATCTAAGTTACTTTTACTCTGAGGATTGGATCTTTTTCATCAGACACCTGCAAGCAGTACAAACCGGGACTTTCAAGGAATAACCGCAAGTAACATAAAATCTAAGTTGCTGCCACACAGTTAACTGATCTAATTGCTGCAATTGTTATCATATCGCTACTTCTGTTTCAATATAACTTTTTGTAACAAACCAGTTTCACTGTAACACTACGGAACAGCTCTGACGTCATCAGCAGGGGAACTCCTGTGTACTTGACACGCCCCTGTCAGCAGCTGCAGATTTCTGTGTTCTCTCTCACTACATATTACTCGGTTACTACTACAATCAAGTTTAACGGTGGTTAGTCCACATAACACTTGCTACCTATCTAAACAAAAGTCCCAATATTGAAATTCACTGCTTATCAATTCTGAATATTATTTCAGAGATCTTGTACTTCATTTTTAGTTATAGTTTGGAATATTGCTACACATTAATTGTAGCTTATCACTACAAATATATACTCATACTTCAATTCATCATATATTAAAACTCACTCTGAATCATCACAGCCTATGCTGAAATAATAGTCTGTATTTCAAAGTGAAACATTCACACTTTAAGGCAGTTGAGATCCAACATAATAAAACTCATTACACCATCTGGGGGCGGTGGCGGAGGAACAGATTTTCTGGAATTGTGTCAACTCCCTAATGAAATGTTTTTTGTGTTTGTGGTGGGAGATGAAATGAAGGAGTTGGGAGTAATGGAGCCAAGAAGAGAAAATTTCACCGTGTGTGTCCTGTAAATTTGGTAGGGATTTAAGCTTTCCTTTGTCTATGAGGGAGTGAATTGAGTTTGATAGGAGGCTGTGGGGATTTTTAATTTTGGAACCTGTCCTGTGGTATGGGATATCAGGGTTTTCCACGAAAGAAGTAAGAGGGCTGTGCCTTGACGAGATATGGGTGCTAGTGGCTATTATTTTGTCCCATTCTGAAAGTGTTGCAGTGGCAATTGGAAAATTGTGTAGATTTTTGGGTCTGTGATTTGGGGGGAACCACGCCAGTGACCCCACATTGTTAAGTTTAAGTATCTGTCTGTCTAGGTCAATCCAGGCCTTGTCACTAGAGTTGTGGGACCATTCAACAATATGTTGGAGCAAAATAGCTCTTCTGTAATTAACCAAGTTGGGGACTCCCAGGCCGCCCCTGTCTCTTGGGAGGTACATAGTTTTTCTAGGGATTCTCGGCCTAACCCTCGCCCAAATGAATTGCTCGATTAACCCTTGGAGTTGTTCTAGATAACCTCTTTGGAGGGGGATAGGGAGCGTTTGGAGGATATACAAAATCCTGGGTAGGACATTCATTTTGACCACCCCTATTCTCCCTAACCAAGTGAGTGGTTTATTTTTCCAGGTAGATAAATCATTAGCGATTGTTTGTTTTAGGGTGAGGTAATTGAGTTTAAATAAGTCTTGTGGGGAGGCTGAGAGGAAGACACCTAGGTATTTGATTTTCTGATGTGCTATTGTGATATTAAAATTGTTTTTGAGGAATTGAATGTGGTGATGTGGGGTGTTTATATTAAGGAGTTCGGATTTGTTGAGGTTGAGACTGAAATTGGATACAGAGCCGTAATCTTTAAGTTCTTTAAGCAAGGCGGGCACGGAACTCTCTGCCTCAGTCAGGGTGAAGAGGATATCATCGGCAAAAAGGGCCTGTTTGTGATGATTATTGCCTATCTGAAGCCCTTTGATAGCGTGATTTTCTCTAACTTTTTGTGCCAGGATCTCTATCGAAATATCGAACAGGAGAGGGGAGAGCGGGCAGCCCTGTCTTGTGCCGTTTTTGATGTCAAACGAGTCTGACAAGGTGTTATTGACCCTTATTCTGGTGTTGGGGTTTGAATAGAGGGAGAGCGTCATATTTATAAAGGCCTCGGGAATATTCATCTCCTGCATTGCTCTCTTAAGGAAGGACCACCTGACCCTATCAAAGGCCTTTTCTGCGTCTGTTGCGAACAAGACCATCGGGGACCGCTCAGTTCTGGCATAAGAGATCAGATTTAATACTTTGGTGGTGTTATCTCTTGCCTCCCTCCCTGGGACGAACCCGACCTGGACGTTGGATATTAAGTAAGGGAGTACTTTGTTGAGCCTGTTGGCTAGGACCTTAGCTAGAATTTTCATATCGGTATTGATTAAATAAATGGGCCTAAAGTGTTCGGGGCTTGTGTGGGGTTTGCCCGGTTTGGGGATAACGGTAACATGAGCTTCTAGGAGGGATCTAGTTAGGTGGGGGGATTCTCTTAATGCATTAAAGATATGGAGCATATGGGGGATCAATATGTCTTTAAGGGTTTTATAGTATCTGGGGGTGAAGCCATCGGGACCCGGGCTTTTACCCGAAGGAGAGTCTTTAATGGCCTGGGTTAATTCTTCCATGGAAATGGGGGATTCTAAGCTATGGGCTTGTTCTGAGGTTAGTGAGGGTGAATTTAGTCCCTCAAAGTATCGATTGGTTGCTTCCAGAAGGGAGGGATCTGGGTTGTCGGGTTGTGGATCTTTGCTTTGGGGGGCGTCTATGTTGTATAGATTAGAATAGAATGAGTGGAAAGCTGCTGCAATCTGGTCGCTGCTCCTAAGGACAGTGTTATCTTTTGTTAAGATAGAGTGGATGTGTGAGTTGAGTTGCTTTCTACGTAAACAACGGGCTAGAATTTTTCCGGGTTTATTACCTCCATCAAAATAGTATTGCTTTAGGTAGAGAGCTTTTCTTTGGTGGGCTTCTGTGAGGTGTTTTTTGAGGGAGGATCTAGCTTCGAGTAAGCGAGTTTTAAGGGGAACGTTGGAAGGGTCTTTTTTGTGTTCAGCTTCCAGGGAGCTGATTTGGGTTAGTAAAGAGGAATATTTTTCTCTGTTCAATCTGTTGATTTTGGCTTTATGTTTGATGAAGCTACCGCGAATGACAGATTTGTGGGCTTCCCATTCTACCAGGTTCGAGCTAGAAGAGTTAGAATTGAGACGGAAATATTCTATCAACTCAGTCTGGATGTCTTTTAAGATTAAAGGATCGTCAAGAAGAAAGTCGTCTAGTCTCCAGGTCTTAGAGGTGATTGGGAGGTCGGGCCAAAGTACTGTGCATGAGATCGGGGCATGGTCCGACCAAGTGATTGAGCCGATATCACTTTGAGTGGTTATAGAAAGGCCGTTGGTGTCAGTATAAATGTGATCAATGCGGGTATAACAGTTGTGGGGAGCTGAGAAAAAGGTGTAGTTTTTTTGAGTGGGGTGTAGAGTTCTCCATATGTCATGGAGGGTGAGGCTAGCTAGAATGGATTTGATTGTTTTCAAAGTTTTAGAAGGGGTACAGGAAGCACCTTTTGATGAATCAAGAAGGGGGTCGAAGGAGAGATTGAAGTCGCCTGCTAAGTATGTCACCCCTTTTGCATGTTCTAGAAGTTTGGAGGTAACCTTTCTGAAGAAGGGGATTTGTGTATGATTGGGCGCATAAATATTGGCGATAGTGATTTGGTGGTTGTAAAGAGTTCCAATAAGGATCAGGTATCTGCCGTCAGTGTCTCTTTCTAAGTGGGAGATCTGTAGGGGTAGGGATTTGTGGATGAGAATTCCGACGCCGTTTTTCTTGCGTGGGCCAGACGCAAAGAAGGCAGTGGGGTAGTGAGGATTGTGCCACCTAGGCTCCTTTCCTCTTTGGAAGTGTGTCTCTTGGATTAGGAGAATTTGACTGTTTAATTTATGTAGATCTTTCAGGGCAATAGATCTCTTGCCGGGGCTATTAAGTCCCTTGGCGTTGATGGATGTTAATTTGAGAGTGTGATCCTGGAATCTGCTGTGTTTAGCCATTTAAGGGGGGGGGGAGATAAGGAGAAAAAAAAAAGAGAGGGAGAGAAAAAAAAAAAAATGAACCAAGAAGGATGTTAGAGAGAAGGGAGCAGAAGGGATATATTAACAGAAAGGAGGCAAGGAAGGGAGAGAAAAGGGATGAATAAAAGCTAGGGAGGTTAAGTAGGAAGGAATAAGGCAGTCAAGGTAAGTTACAAGTTAAGAAGAGGAAAATAGAATTGGGGGAAGTAATCCCAAGATCAGTTATACATATCTTAATGATTAAAAAAGGTAATGGTCTACCTGACAAGTTAGAGGACAGGAGAGAATGAATATGGAAGGGAGGGGTGTATGTTGAGGGCTAAGGGAGTGGATGAAGGGGGAGGGGTGAGGAATGGGGGGAGGGAGGAAGGGAGGAGAGGAAGGGATAGATGGAGAGGGAAAAGAAGGGAAGGGTTAACTATATAAGATTAATGCTTATGTAGGTATTAGGGAAGGGAAGGGAAAAATAAAGAAGAACCAGAGCTGGGGTGAACAAGATGATAGGGTATTTAATACGTTCAATAAGTTAAATGGCCAGTTCTGCAACCCCGCAAGACCGGGGTTGACAGGTTTTGATACGGAAGGAGTTAAACACATGTGAAGGACTGTGGGCAGGGGAGTGGGTTTTCTTCCGTGCCTTTGGAATTAAGGGGGTATTAGGAGGGAGAATATGAAGTGGAAGGTTTTAGGGAAAAAAGGGGGGTCTATGGGAGGAGGAGAAAAGTCGACCCTCAAGCATCACAATAAACAATATATGCAACAAATATGTACTAAATGCAAAAATATAAACATTTGAAGAGGAAGAAGGCAACTGTAATAATGAACACACCAACAATGGCCTAGACTCAGTAAAGAGCTAAGGGGAGGCCCAAGATCAGGGCCAAGCTATGATCTAAGTAATAGAGCGAAGCCTATACATTAAAGTGTAAACTAGAAATATTTTTATATATAGAAAAATAAAAAAATAATAAATGATGAAGGCAATAGACGTGGGCTAGGCTTGATGATCTAAAGTCTACATTGGTGTGAGCTAGGTCTAGTATTCCAATATGGGGCGTAAGGTGCATAAAGAAAAGGGGAATATATGATCTAGTAGTACATACAATCTTAATTAAACCAGGATTAAACATTGTGACATTGTAAAGATCAAACCTAGTGTTAGTGACAAAATTAGCATAACAATAAGAAAAGAGAATGCAGAAAACAGCTCAACATTAATGATAACTTTATACTGCACCAATATCAGAGTTGCAATCGTCCTCAGTTCCTATAAGGGAAGGTATTGACAGTTCTCTGAAGAAAAAAGATGGGTCAGTTCCAGGTCTATATGTGAAAATTTTGTTGTTGTAGTTCACAATTATAGAGACCGGGAAACCCCATCTGTAAGGGATCTTGTGTTCTCTGAGCTTTGAGGTAATGGGGGAAAGTTCTCTCCTCTTCTGTAACGTAGATTGGGCTAGATCAGAGTAGATGTGTATCTCTTCTCCGGCATGAAAAATATTCTTCTTGTTTCTTGCAGAGAGGAGGATGTCTTCTTTGTCTTTGAAGCTTGAGAACCTGACAATTATGTCCCGAGGGGGGGCTTTTGGTGGAGGTTTCGCCCTTAGGGCTCTGTGGGCTCTGTCTAGAGGTATTTCTGGGGCCATAGGGTTGTCCTTAATAATTTTGAAGAGGGCCTGCATATACCCCTCCAAGGCTGTAGGTGAAACCGTCTCAGAGACCCCTCTGAATCTTAAGTTGTTTCTAGATCCTCTAGTTTATCATTGAGGATAGAGAGCTTGTCGTCGTGATCACTGATGATAGCAGCATTGTTTTGTATCCTAAGGTTGGTGGGATTTTGCTTTTCTTCCAGGGCCTGTACTCTACGGTCCAGAGCGCCCAGGTCCTTTCTTAGGTCACCAAAGAGTGATCTCATCTCTTGGAGTACCACATTGATGTCCTCCTTGGAGGAGAGATGTTTGATGTCATGTTTGGTGACATAGGAGGAGCAGTCTTCTGAAAGATTAGTGTCCTGATCATCTTTCTGTGTATTGGACATAGTATCGTTTGTTGGCCCAGAGGGGATGTCTCTTGGGGTGAGGTACTGCTTCAGAGTTTTGCCTGTGCTTTGTACGTTAGGCTTGTTGTGCTTCTTGCACGGCATTACCCAGATGGTGGGGGTGATTGTGTGGTCAAGTGAGAGAGAGTTCAAGGGGCCTGCAGTAATTATCTAGCTTGAAGGTTAGATGCTGGTATGCTCCGGCCTGAAGCTGTAATCGCAGCAGGGGTCTCCGGCCTGGAGCTGCCCAGGTGGAGGCTGGTTGTTGTGAGCCAAGGAGGGAGTCCCAGATCAAGGGCAGGGATGAACAGGTGCAGCAGATAAAATTATGACCTAATGGTTATATGGGGCCCAGTAGGTTGTAAGGCTTCGTGTGCTCAGGAAATAAAGTGGAAAAGGGAACCAACATACCGTATCTGGCTGACCGGTGTTTGATTTCAGTTCATGGGTGCAAATCGTACTGATCGCCTCCCTGCTAAAGGCTAGTTGTATTAGAGAGAGTCTTGAAAAAGAGCTTAGGCCTAAGATAAGGTGGTGCAGGGGCCCAGCTAATAGCTGTGTTCTCAGGTCAAGTCGGAGACTGTCGCTAGGGTCTGGAGTTGAAGGAGTCTTGGACCGTTGTGAACATACCATGATTAGATGCAGTTGTTGCGTATTTAGTAATCTGGTTCCTGGCGCTGATGTCTGGAAACACTTCGCGGCGGGCCCACGTGGCCCGGTGATGGCCGCTAGACAGTGAGTTTTATGTGGCTTAAATGTCGGTCACCGGGGGCTCCGTTTGGATCGGGTAAGCAAGGCGCCCTTAAGGTGGTGAGTAGATGTCTGATAGCTTCTGTTTGAGCGGGTACCGCTATCGCGGTGCTGAGGCGTCAGAGGCCTTAGTGGAGCTCGAGGTTCATCTGAGATGTTGTGCGGCAGTTAGTCAGGCTTTCCTCCCCTGCCCGAGCTGTCGGGTTATATCGGATACATAGGGGTGAGAAGTAGGAAGGGATTGAGGGTAAAAAGGTCAGGTAGAAGGGATAAAACTGACTTGGGATTTGGGAGCCCTCTTAGAATGCAGCCATCTGCAAGCGTGGCCAGACTCCGCCCCCCTACATATGGATTTATTTTTAATTTGAGGAGTGGATATTTTTAGAGACTTTTTTGAGACTTATTTTTAAACATCATCATTTTTAAACACCATTTTTAAATGCCTTCCTTTTGGATTCACATTTTTTGGACTCACATTTGGATTTTTGGAGTAATTGGTTACATTGGGACCCATTCATTTATATTGCACTTACTGTTAATTCTATATTGCATTAACTATTAATTGTTTACCGCTATTACTGCTTATTCGCTTAAATGTTTTAGGTCTGCATATAATTTTAGTGAGACGTTATTCATTTGTCTTTTGTTCTTATTTTATCTGTATATTTTATACGTTTGTACCATGGATCCATGCCACTTTTAATTGTAATAATTGATTGTTATTATTGGATGTATTAAATTTTTAACCACATATACACCATTTTAGTTTCTGCTGCTGCTGCCTCTTGTTTTATTAGATTTTCCATAGCCCGTACTAGCAGTATTGAAATGCTCAGTATAGGTGGCAGTTTTAACAGGTATAAGCAGCTATTTCAAGTAACAAAATAATGATAAAATATATATTTATAAACAATATGATACACTACATATTATGTCTATTTTGGTAAGAACTTAAATGTAAAAAGGTGCATTCAATTAAAACAATCTTAAATATCATTGGGATTAAAGCCATGTATCACTTACATGGCTTACTTAAAGGGATACTAAACCCACATTTATTTCATGATTCAGATAGAGCATGCAATTTTAAGCAACTTTCTAAGTTACTCCAATTATCAATGTTTCTTCGTTCTCTTGTTATCTTTATTTGAAAAAGCAGGAATTGAAGCTAAGGAGCCGGGCCCATTTTTAGTTCAGCACCCTGGATAGCGCTTGCTGATAGGAGTAAATTAGAAAGTTGTTTAAAATTGCTTGCTCTATCTGAATCATGAAAGAAAAAAATTCAGTTTAGTATCCATTTAAATTGTCATTTTTATGCTCCTCCTTTGAAGCCCATCCAGTTTATTGATGCTATTTAATACAATGACACTATATATGTAGGCTGACCATATTGCCGCTTTAAGAAGGAACACATATGAAAAGTACATATGTGAGGGTTCTTATACAAAACCATTTCTTTAAACAGCCCTGAAAACAGCCCTGACATATGTATTTTTCATATGTGTCCCTTTTTAAAGCGGCAATATGGTCAGCCTATATATATGTCAGTATGTGTGCAATCACATGCGTTTTTCTAATCTTTTAATTTGATGTCATATTTAATTTTGGCGGAGCTGTCACATTCAGATTTGAACTCTGGTAGTGATGCAGAAAAGCATTGTAGGGAACATTTGTACTTACAACCCTTCATCAATACCGAAAAAATAAAATACATTCTATAATATATAAATATATTATTATTATTATTATTATTATCAGTTATTTGCAGAGCGCCAACAGGTTCCACAGCGCTAAAACATAGGTATAATATGCAAGGTGACAGTTGTGGCAGACAAAGGGATAGAGGGTCTTACTGTTGTAAATCAGCTCTCATGAAGGTGATCTACAAAGCAGATAGGCTTGTAGGCTTATATGCTAAATATAAACATAATACATATTTTCAAGTAAATTAACCTTTTAACGCCGTTATGCCGTTCTATTCCGTCATATTTACACTGGGCTTTAAAGCCGTTATGACGGAATAGAACGTCATATCAAACGGCTGTCCTGAAGCCTTCTGCGCTTCAAGGACTTGATCGCGGTCTGGAGGGCGTTCCTAGGGTTGTAGGGACGCCCCCCAGATGCGATCCAATAATTGAAATCTCGCGATCGTATGCACGATCGTGTAGTTTCAATTTGTCTACATCGGAACAGGTGTTCCGATGTAGACACTTTAACCCTGTCACGAAAGGGTTAAACAGCAGTGTTTTGCAATGGTTACAACTTTAAAAAAAAAAAAAAAAAAAAAAAAAAGAAAGACTAAAGAATTAGCAAATTCACATAGGAAACCGACAAATTATATTGCAGTTACTGAAAAAACAACAACTTTATTTTGAAGAGATAAATGTTCTAAATTAAAACCAGCAACCCAGATTAAAACCAGCAAGCAACTCGTTGGGCAGTAACGGGAATACATTAAATAATAAAAAATAAAAAAATAAAGGTGTAATACTTTTACAATGATGAATAATATGTATTGCAAACATTTCTGTTAAAGGGCCATTAAATATTGTAGAATTGCATAATCAGCAAATGCATAATAGAAATACAATGCAATAGCACTTACTTTGAATTTCAAATGGGTAGTAGATTTTATTCTGGCAAATTTCAAATTAATCCTCCTGTATCATGTCACATTCATCAGCCAATCACAAATGCATATACGTATACACTGTGCGCTCTTGCACATGCTCAGTAGGAGTTGGAGGCTCAGAAAGTAAGAATATAAAAAGATTGTGCATATTATGATAATAGATGAAAACTTTTTTTTTAATATCGTATGCTCTAAATCATGAAACTTTCATTTTGACTTTTGTCCATTTAAATATAACTCACTGCTTAGAGCTATTTTATTATTACTATGAAACAGACTGTATTATAGCCTATCACTTAGATTACAAGTTTTGCGGTAACAGTGGTGCGGTGCTAACAAGCAGTTTTCTCTCACTGCTCACTTACCTACAGCGCTGGTATTACGAGTTTTCAGAAACCCGGTGTTAAAAGACAAAAAGTGAGCGTAGAGCAAAATTTTGCTCCAAATCTCACTTCAATACCAGCGCTGCTTAAGTCAGCGGTGAGCTGGTGTAACGTGCTCGTGCACGATTTCCTCATAGGAATCAACGGGGAGAGCCGGCTGAGAAAAGTCTAACACCTGCAAAAAAGCAGCTTATAGATCAGTAACGCAGCCCCATTGATTACTATGGGGAAATAAAATGTATGTTTACATCTAACACCCTAACATGAACCCTGAGTCTAAACACCCCTAATCTTACACTTATTAACCCCAAATCTTCTGTCCCGACATTGCCAACACCTACATTATAATTAATAACCTCTAATCTGCCGCCCCAGACACCGCCGCCACCTACATTATACTTATTAACCCCTAATCTGCTGCCCCCAACATCGCAGACACCTACATTATATTTATTAACCTCTAGTCTGCCACCCCTATGTCGCCGCATCCTACCTACACTAATTAACCCCTAATCTCAAAGTTGCCACCACTATAATAAACATATTAACCCCTAAAACTAAGTCTAACCCTAACCCTAACACCCCCTAACTTAAATATAATTTAAATAAATCTAAATAAATATTCCTATCATTAACTAAATAATTCCTATTTAAAACTAAATACTTACCTGTAAAATAATCCCTAAGCTTGCTAGAATATAACTAATAGTTACGTTGTATCTAACTTAGGGCTTATTTAATTTTACAGGCAAGTTTGTATTTATTTTAACTAGTAGAATAGTTATTAAACAGTTATTTAATAACTACCTAGCTAAAATAAATACAAAAGTACCTGTGAAATAAAACCTAACCTAAGTTACACTAACACCTAACACTACATTATAAATAAATTAACTAAATTAAATACTATTAAATAAATTAAATTAGCTAAAGTACAAAAAAACCACTAAATTACAGAAAATAATAAACACATTACAAGATATTTAAACTAATTACACCTAATCTAATAGCCCTATTAAAATAAAAAAGCCCCCCCAAAAAAAACCCTAGCCTAAACTAAACTACAAATAGCCCTTAAAAGGGCCTTTTGCGGGGTATTGCCCCAAAGTAATCAGCTCTTTTACCTTTTTAAAAAAAATACAAACACCCCCCCAACAGTAAAACCCACCACCCACACAACCAACCCCCCAAATAAAATACTATCTAAAAAAACCTAATCTCCCCATTGCCCTGAAAAGGGCATTTAGATGGGCATTGCCCTTTAAAGGGCAGTTAGCTCTTTTGCCGTTTAAACCCTAACCTAAAAAAACCCCCACCCAATACACCCTTAAAAAAACCTAACACTAACCCCCTGAAGATCGACTTACCGGGAGACGTCTTCATCCAAGCCTGGCCGAGGTCCTCAACGAAGCCGGGAAAAGTCTTCATCCAAGCCGGGCGAAGTGGTCCTCCAGACGGGCAGAAGTCTTCATCCAGACGGCATCTTCTATCTTCATCCATCCAGCGCGGAGTGGGTCCATCTTCAAGACATCTGACACGGAGCATCCTCTTCATCCGACGACTAAAGCTGAATGAAGGTACCTTTAAGTGACGTCATCCAAGATGGCGTCCCTTAGATTCTGATTGGCTGATAGAAATCTATCAGCCAATCGGAATTAAGGTAGAAAAAATCCTTTTGGCTGATGCAATCAGCCAATAGGATTTGAAGTTCAATCCTATTGGCTGATCCAATCAGATCTGATTGGAACAGCCAATAGAATGCGAGCTCAATCCTATTAGGGTTAGTGTAAGGTTTTTTTAAGGGTGTATTAGGTGGGTATTTTTTTTTAGGTTAGGGTTTGGGCCGGAAAAGAGCTAACTGCCCTTTTAAGTGCAATGCCCATCCAAATGCCCTTTTCAGGGCAATGGGGAGCTTAGGTTTTTTTAGATAGTATTTTATTTGGGGGGTTGGTTGTGTGGGTGGTGGGTTTTACTGTTGGGGGGGTTGTTTGTATTTTTTTTTACAGGTAAAATGGCTGATTACTTTGGGGCAATGCCCCACCAAAGGCCCTTTTAAGGGCTATTGGTAGTTTAGTTTAGGCTAGGTTTTTTTTTTTTTTTTGGCGGGCTTTTTTATTTTAATAGGGTGTAATTAGTTTAAATATCTTCTAATTTGTTTATTGTTTTCTGTAATTTAGTGGGGGTTTTTGTACTTTAGCTATTTTAAGTTAATTTATTTAATAGTATTTAATTTAGTTAATTTATTTAATTATAGTGTAGTGTTAGGAGTTAGTGTAACTTAGGTTAGGTTTTATTTTACAGGTACTTTTGTATTTATTTTAGCTAGGTAGTTATTAAATAGTTAATAACTATTTAATAACTATTCGACCTAGTTAAAATAAATACAAACTTGCCTGTGAAATAAAAATAAACCCTAAGATAGATACAATGTAACTATTAGTTATATTGTAGCTAGCTTAGGGTTTATTTTATAGGTAAGTATTTAGTTTTAAATAGGAATTAAGTTAATGATAGGAATATTTAGTTAGATTTAAAATTATATTTGTTAGGGAGTGTTATGGTTAGACTTAGGTTTAGGGGTTAATATGTTTATTATAGTGGCGGCGATGTCGGGGGCGGCAGATTTGGGGTTAATACATGTAGGTAGGTTGCTGCAACATTGGGGGCGACAGATTAGGGGTTAATAAATATAATGTAGGTGTCGGCGGTGTCCGGAGCGGCAGATTAGGGGTTAAAAAAATTATTTTAGTGTTTGCGATGCGGGAGGGCCTCGGTTTAGGGGTTAATAGGTAGTTTATGGTTGTTTAGTGTACTTTTTAGCACTTTAGTTATGAGTTTTATGTTACGGCGTTGTACCATAAAACTCATAACTACTGACTTTCAAATGCGTTGCGAATCTTGATGGGATAGGATGTACCGCTCACTTTTTGGCCTCCCAGGACAGACTCGTAATACCAACGCTATAAAAGTCCCTTAGAAAAAAAGACTTTACGAAGTTTACGTAAGTCGTTTTGAGGTAAGGCCAAAAAATTGTGCGGTGCCCCTAAACCTTCAAGACTCGTAATACCAGCGGTAGTACAAGAGAAGCGTTAGCACATGTTAACGCTGCTTTTTCAGCTACTGTAAAACTCGTAATCTAGGCCTATATTTACAGTACAGTGTCCCTATAAAAAGTTTGCTGGGGATTTACAACTAATAATATAATTAATAATAATAACACATATAATCACTTGCTAGAATATTGCTGTTTGACTTTCTTACCAGGACATTAAATGAAAATTATATAAAAGAGCACTGTTTAAAAGTTAATTAAACATCTTTTGCTTTGATGTAAAAATTGTGCTTTGTTTCAGGCTCCATAGCGGGAACAAAGATAAGGATCTATAATTTTGAAGCATTTAAAGGACATTTTAAAGCATATTACAGAATTTTTTTTTATAAGACAGACTGTTCAACAGTTGGATGATTAGTGGGTGGTTGGCTAATCATCCATCGATCATTCAGTCCTTAAGGACCACTTACACACATCCATACACTTCCTGTTGAAAATCAAAATAAACTGATTTAAATTTAGTCTGTTGGCAGGCAAAACATCTTTTAAAATGTTAAAGAAGCGCTCTTTCATATGCACGACAGACAGATTTAGAATTTACCAACAACATCTTAATCAATCCGCTCCATGCTGAGCACTGCATCAACCCACTATTAATACATATCCTCAAATCTGAAATTCAAAAATCAAAACTTATTCTGAAACCCAAACTTTTGAATTAAAGGGACAGTCAACTCCAAAGTTTGTATTGTTTAAAAAGATAGATAATCCCTTTATTACCCATTCCCCAGTTTTTCATAACCAACATGGTTATATTAATATACTTTTTACCTCTGTGATTACCTTGTATCTAAGCATCTTCTGACAGCCCCCTGATCACATGACTATGTATCTATTATCTATTGACTTGCATTTTAGCCAATTAGTGCTGTGTTGTGCACAACCTATGGGCGTGAGCACAATGTTATCTATATTGCCCACATGAACTAGCAGTATCCTGTTGTGAAAAGCAAACAAAAAAAGCATGTGATAAGAGGCTATCTGCATATGCGGACAGACATCACCGAAAAACAACCCGATCCAATACGATCGGGTTGATTGACACCCCATGCTAGCAGGCGATTGGCCGCGAATCTGCAGGGGGTGAAGTTTCACCAGCGGTTCACAAGAACTGCTGGTACAATGATGAATGCTGACAGTGCATGCTGTCGGCATTTTTTCAATATACAGCAGACATGATCCGCAATATCGAATTGTGTCCACTCACACTTTCTTAAATAGGCCCCATAGTCTGTCCCAATAAATGTTATAAAGTATATTAATAATAAAACGTTGGTTGTGCAAAGCTGGTAAATGGGTAGTGAAGGCATTATCTATCAACAATTTTGGTCTTGACTGTCCCTTTAATATTTATTTATTTTTAAATAAAACTACCAAAAATCACTGTTAAATTTTTAATTTTTTTATTTTGTGTATTCTAAAAATAATAGTCTATATTTCCTTAAAACAACAATTACCTTTTTTTGATTACAGTACTGTAATATCTTTTTAAGGTTACAATGTATACAAAAGTATTACAAATTATATAAATCTATGTATAATGGCATTTAAATATTGCCTAAGATATTGTAGTTTAGGGGTTGGGTCTTCAGTTCCGTTTACAACGTCACAGGATGTGACGTACTTTGCATCGTAAACAGCATGGTGTAAAATGATCGCGGACTCCAAGTGCTTCCTTGCAGGTGCTGAGGGTCAGAAGTGCTTCACGGCAGGAGGGCCTCTGCCAGCGCAGTCTAGCTCAACCTCCACCGGGATACACCCTGCTGCAGCATCGCCGATACTCTTTGGCAAGTTTTACTGCCTGAGCCCCAGTCTCCGGCCCACTGGAATGTGGCGTCCCCCAGGCCTGTATATGGTCTGGTCCGGTAACTCTTTGCATTGGCCTTAATTGTCTACTGGTTTGGTTGACTGTCACATCTTATCACCTCAGGATATAATACAGCAATTAAGAAATCAGCCTGTTTAAAAGGCTAATAAGTCTGGGGCACTTTTTACTGTGGGGGAGTGAAGAAGTGTGCAAGGGGCATGCTTTAATTTATGTTGACATGTGTAAACCAGAGCAGACCACATAGAACAAGCCCCCGCCCCCCCCCCCATGTATTGTGTTGTACTGCCCAGTGAAGAAAGCCTTAGGCCCCTATTTAAGAAAGTCTGGCAGACCTGATCCGACAGTGCGGATCAGGTCCGTCAGACCTCGCTGAATACGGCGAGCAATACATTCGCCATATTCAGCATTGCACCAGCAGCTCACAAGAGCTGCTGGTGCAACGCCGCCCCCTGCAGACTCGCGGCCAATGGGCCGCCAGCAGGGGAGTGTCAATCAACCCGATCGTACTCGATCGGGTTGAATTGCGGTGATGTCTGTCCGCCTGCTCAGAGCAGGCGGACAGGGTTATGGAGCAGCAGTCTTCGTGACCGCTGCTTCATAACTGCTGTTTCTGGCGAGCCTGCAGGCTCGCCAGAAACACGGGGCATCAAGATCCATTCGAAGCTTGATAGATAGGCCCCTTAGAGTGAAATCACTGATATTCCCTGAGAACACTCATTTAAAAAGGACAGTGTCTTTGATGGAAAAAGCTTATTTGATTGTGTGCAGCAAAGATATCTATCCAAGAGTGAAGACAACCACTGTAACAGCTAATCTGGGTCTGCCTATGCGGTGATACTACTGAGCAGCTTAAAAAAAGGGGAGGCAATTTACTCGCTCTCCATATCTTTAAAAGAAGAGCTATCATTGGTAGTGTCTGCATAAGACTTGTTGCCTTTGACTTTAAAGCCACTTAAAGGGACATGAAACCCATTTTTTTCTTTCATGATTGAGATAGAACATACAATTTTAAACAACTTTCAAATTTACTTCTATTACCAAATTTGTTTCATTTTCTTATTATCATTTGTTGAAGGAGCAGCAATGCAATAATGGTTTCTAACTTAACACATGAGTGAGCCAATCATAATCAATATAAATATGCAGCCACCAATCAAAAGCTAGAGCCTAGGTTCTCTGCAGCTCATGAGCTTGCCTAGATAAATCTTTCAGCAAAGGATAACAAGAGAAGGAAGCAAATTAAATAATAGAAGTAAATTGGAAAGTTGTTTAAAATCGTATGTTCTATCCTGATCATGAAAGAAAAAAATTGGGTTTCATATCCCTTTAAGCACCCATATAGGTTCTGAGTCCTCTATAAATGTTACCATGTTTGTTGATGGGGTGTAATTTTGTACTGCTCTAAAAAGGGCCTCCTGGCTTAAAGGGACACTGAACCCACATTTTTTTCTTTTGTGATTCAGATAGAGCATGCAATTTTAAGCAACTTTCTAATTTACTCCTATTATCAATTTTTCTTCATCCTCTTGGTATGTTTATTTTTTTGGTGAACATACTGGGTTGTCCTTGCTGATTGGACAGCACCAATAAACAAGTGCTGTCCATGGTCTGAACCAAAAATTTGCAGGCTTCTTAGCTTAGATGCCTTCTTTTTCAAATAAAGATAGCAAGAGAATGAAGAAAATTGATTATAGAAGTAAATTAGAAAGTTGCTTAAAATCGCATGCACTATTGGAATCATGAAAGAAAATTTTTCGGTTCAGTGTCCCTTTAAGTGTAATCTGGTTGCCTGAACCTGGGGTTAAGGTAGTCTGGGTGTGTGGAAAGAGGGTGAAGACAACATAAAGTATCCAGTGAAAGTGGTACAAGAGACACTCTCTTTAATAAACACAGTGCTGAACTCTTAACACTTTGGCTGAGAATAAAGCCAGTCCCTCTTAAAGGGACAGTTCACCCCCAAAAAAATCTTCCCTTTAAATTATTCCCAATGATCCATTTTACCTTCTAGAAGGTGTATTAAATTGTTTACAAGATCCTTTACTCCTATTTCAGCATTTGAAATAGCTAATTTAGCCTGTGGTATATCCACCTATACTTAAAGTTTCGATACTGGAGTATATGCTATCTAGCAGAAGTTACACTCTCAGTGGGCTGCAGGATAGCTAAGTGATAAAATGATAATTTTCCATAGTTCTCTCTATGTATTGAGCTTTGGTGTTCCTGTCAAAAATAAGACAAGGAAGCAAGTCTGTTTACACAAAGGGATAAAATAAAGAGATCTAATTTTACCTTTAAGTTTAACCCATTGTAATAGGCTGTGGCTTCAAAGCACAAAACCAGCTACTTCATATGCACAAATAAACCTGAAAATGCAATTTCTCAAATATTTTATACTCTGCAGCTGGTATAACAAGTCATTGAAAATACTGGATTGCCATAACGTTACTGAACTCTGCCTGTCTGACTACTCTGCTTGCTTAACCCCTAAAGTACTGGATTACCATACTGTTGCTGAACTCTGCCTGTCTGACTACTCTGCCTGCTTAACCTTTGACCTATTGGATTGCTATACTGTTACCGAACCCTGCCTGCCTGACCATTCTATTGGTTTATCCCTAAACTGTTATATCACATGATTTCTTTGTTGCTGATTCCTGCCTGTTTCCGGTACTTCTATTGGTTTATCCTTGAATTGCTATTCCGCTGGATTTCCCTCCTGTTGCCGCCAAAGACTACCCTGCCTACTGTGAGTACCGCTTACCTCATTTTGCAAACTTTCTCTGCTCTGGGTTATTCCCTATCATTTCAGCTTGACTCTGACTGGGATAAGAAGACTACTGGCCAAGTTTGGTCTGATAGTGGAATATCCCACGAGCATTACACCTGTGTTTGTTGAGCACATATATTTGCTACATGATTATAACTTATCTTTTTCAACCCAACCTGAGCTGTGCTTCACCTGGTTTTACACCTAAATATTTATTTATGGAGAAATTTGTATGCTCATCTAAAGATAAATCCCCAACTATGCCACCTAAAAAAGAGATAAAAAAATATAATAAAACAAATACGGCGGCACAAGATCGTATTAATGAGGAACCTAGCCTGGATACAGACTCCAAACAGCTAGCCAAAGTAATTATTGGAATGATGCTTCCCCAATTTAATAAAATAAGACATGATGTAACTACTCTTTCTAATGAAGTCCATGCATTTAACAGCAGATTAGAAGTAGCAGAGCAGAGAATATCGGACATGGAAGATAGAATGCACATAAAAGAACACTAGGACTTATGACTCATCCTTTAAAAAGATGTGACAGAGGCTGGAGGATCGCTCCAGGAGAAATAATCTGAGGATAGTAGGGTAGCTGAGACACAGGACTTTAAGGATTATAAATCTTTTTTTATGAATAACGCACCACACGTCTAGAAATTCCTAATACAAGGCAGCAAATAACCATAGAGAGAATCCATAGGCTAGAACAAGAAAAATTCAGGCCAGATTGTACAAAGATAGTAAGACCCATCATAGTAAAAATGCTTATTTACCAAGATAAAATGGATTTGCTAGCCTTCTATGGAAAAACAAGACAATTTTGCTAGGGGAAAATAGAGTTTTAATTTTTCAGGATTTTTCAGTAGAAACTACTAATCTAAAAAAGAACTGATGGGATATTTTATTAGAGTCTAATGTAGGGAGGAAAAGCCTGCTGCGTGAAGATGGTGGAAGAGGCCTGATGCTCCGTTAATACCCCTTGTCAGCAGGAGAAGAATCCTGGCAGAATGAGCTAAAAAGTAAAAATACATATATATATTTTCCCCTGTAATAACCCGTACAATACATCCCCCCAAGACCTACCTAAGGACTAAGAGAGGCAGATATGCCCACAGAGACGTGGACCTCATTGTAAGAACCAAAGGAGGAACCAAAGCTGCAGAGGAAGGTAACTCGCACCCATTTTACAGTGGGGCATAGATGAGAGACTGTGGGAGTGGAGAGAGCCCAGACGCTGCCAGAGCAAGAGGGGAGGAAACTACAGTCCAGCAGAGGAAGGGTGTGACGTACACAAACCGGCCGAGCGGAGAGGCAGAAAACAATACACCAGTGAAGACAGGTGGGAGAGTGCGGGAAAAGGAAAGAGCCGGCAGCAGAATTAAACATTGAACCTGGCCGATAGAGAGAGAGCGACACCAGCCTAATAGCGAGAAACCTGTAAGGAAGCCAAGAGTAATGGACCGCCGCAAGAAGGGAAGCGGCAGCTACCCACCGCAACTAAAGAAAAAAAAAAGCCAAAGAGAGAGGCGTCCCTGGGAAAATCAGCTGCAACCTGGGAGGTGAAGAGCTTGTCCTACAAACAAGTGAGTAAAGAGACATTGTTGCACTGTAAGGAATGTGCGTAGAAAGGTGGATACAAAACATTGTCACAGTATAACTACATACATTAGAGCCTGAATTGAAGGGCTGACAAAATGAAACACCAGTTCAACAGGGGAAAAAGGTCTTGTTTATAATTACTGGTATTAGAGACTTTTTACTATCTCACCTCACATTTGTATCATTAATATTCCTTTATTAGATATTGATCGGGGAAGTAGTGTGGAAGTTCAGTACAAGCTGTGAAAGGGTAAACAGGATTAAAAATCCTGGACAAGAAGTCCTGAAGATATACCAGCGATACAATCAATAGCTGAGTCACAGGAAGATAAATTAAGGAGTCTTATTGAAACAGGAGGATTGTAGAGGCGAGGGGAGTAAGGAGGACAAGGGGAAAAAAAGAGAAGGGAAGGAGGAAAAGAGAGACTCCTAAACAAGAAAGGGAATAGATGCCGTCAAAAAAAAGCACCAAAGGGGAGAAATTAAATAAGTATAAATCCCCTACTATTAAATCTAACCCCTTTTTTTCATAATTCCAGCATGGAGAGTGGCACAAGCCCCAAACTAAAAGACAGTGAATCAACCTCAAAAACACAGCAATTAGATCCACAATTCACCCGAGAGGATTTGAGAGACCTGGCAACAAAAGAAGATATAGCCTCGATTAAAGAATGTATTATTACAGAAATGGCTGAAAGGAAGAAGGAGATAAATGATATAGGGATGAGAGTGAATTACCTGGAAGAACAACAGGTAGACTCAGCTAAAGAACTAATTGCAGTAAAAACAGTAAATAACCAACAAGCCTGCCAAATAGCAGAATTACAAGATACAATAACAGATCTAGAGGATAGATCTAGAAGAGTGAACCTGAGAATTAAAGGCATCTCAGAAGAGATTAAAACAGAGTCCCTAAAAAGGTTTGTACAAGGCCTGATGGTATCTTTAACAACAAATCTAACAGAAGAAGAAATCAAAATAGAAAGGGTACATAGATCTGTCCTCCCAAGAGTAACAGGAAGGACCAGAGATAGTATCTTAAAATTACAAGACTACGAGTTAAAAGAATTTCTCCTGAGAAAGGCCAAAAGCGAACCTTCCTTTAAATATCAACAAAATGAGGTACAGATCTTTGCAGATCTCAGCCAAGCAACCATTAAAAAAAGAAAAGAAATAAGATTCCTCACAGCAAGCCTACAGGAGAAAGGAATAAGATACAAGTGGGGATACCCATTTAGTCTATCAATATCACACAATGGGGCCACCTTAATATATAAAAGAAAGGAAGACATCCTAGAGTTACAGGAAAAATTACAAATAAAGCTGGACATACCTCAGGAATTCCTTAGAGAGATACAGGAGGAGGGGGGAGACCCTAACTCAGGAAAAGCTAAAGAGCAAAGATACCAGTGGGAGGAAAGCAGAAAAAAGAAGAAAATATAAAGCAGAAAATGAGTAAAGACTTATCCTTATCTATTGCAGGGACTTACCCCCATGAAGGAAGGAAAGGATGAAAAGAGAAGAAAAAAAAAGAGAAGATTAATTTGGGGACTTTAAGGGGAAATATATAAGAAGTAGGACAGGTTGTTAGTTAGTAGCAAGAACTTTATTATTTACTAGGGTTAGTGTAATAGTAAGCGGGGTGGAAGGGGTGGCAAGGCATGTGTTCCTTTTTTATTATTATTATTTGTTTTCCCCCACAAAGGTCAGGATGACCAGAGGAGTGTTTAGAAGCTCGCATTTTTTTTTTTTTTTTTACAAAGACCAGGAGGCCAGAGGAGTGTTTGGAAATACACACATTATTTTTCTTTTTTCTCACAAAGGTCAAGATGACCCGAGGAGTGTTTAGAAGTGCACATTTTTTTTTTCTTCTGCACAAAGGCCAGGAGGCCAGAGGAGTGTTTGGAAACACATTTTTTTTCTTTTTCTTTTTTTTTTTTCACAAAGGCCAGGAGGCCAGAGGAGTGATTGGAAATACACAGCTTTTCTTCCCTTTTTCTCACAAAGGTCAGGATGACTAGAGGAGTGTGTAGAAGTGCACATTTTTTTTTCTTTCTTCTGCATAAAGGCCAGGAGGCCAGAGGAGTGTTTGGAAACACAATTTTTTTCTTTTTCTTTATCTTTTTTTCACAAAGGCCAGGAGGCCAAAGGAGTGATTGGAAATACACAGATTTTCTTCCCTTTTTCTCACAAAGGTCAGGATGACCAGAGGAGTGTGTAGAAGTGCACATTTTTTTTTATTTATTTTTTCTCCATTTTTTTATCTATGATGTATGTAATACCCCACATTTTAAAAATAAGATCTATGTAAGGGTATGCAGTAACAAGAAGGTTTGGGCATGCCCACATATAGAGAAAGGTATTGCCATAGCTGCACTCTTCATTAAGCATGTCATTTGGACTCACATTATCACTATGTATTGTATGGGTATATATATATTTATGCGTGCACAGGTATATGTATGGGTAGTATATGTATTCCTTTTGGGGATTTTTTTTTCTTTTTCCCCTAGGGGGCATACACACTTTCACACGAGTACACCTAGCACAATCTGTCCCTGACAGAGTATCAGGGTCTTACAGGACGTCACATGGGAAGAATGTCTTCACTGTTAGTATAAAGGCATGCAGACATATTGGATACCTAATTTTTAATTATAAGAACAACTGAGATAGAAGAGGCAAGGGGTAACAGGGGGGGGGGGGGGGCATATGCATCTCCATATATAGTTACATGGATATTCCCTAACTTTATTTTAAAAAAAAATCTTTTTTTTTTTTTGTATTATATATATAAGATTATTATGGTATTAAGTTGTGAGAGGTACAGGGAAACAAGATTATATACCAACTCCGATGTGTATTTAAAATGGAATGATATGTGCAAGTTTAGTATAATCTCCACCTGGCAGAGTACCGGGGGTTATTAGGAGGGTATATTTGTTGGATGTATCCACGATTAGATTAGTACATGTAAGATCAGAAGAGTATCTATAAGAGTGACGTGGGTAGCAATAATAAGAAGGTATAGGTATATCCATTTATAAGATTCAAGGCAACTATATAGTTTTGTATAATAATGGGAGTTACAGGTCCCTCTCTCCCATTTTTTTTTTTTTCCTTTCCTGCCCCTATTCCTCCTGCTTACTTTTTTTTGTTTCTTAAGAATAAATACCCTATATAGTTAAATAATAATTAAAAAGAGTATAGGGCTGACAAGGAGGTAATTCTACTTACCTAACTGAGAGAGTATGGAATTACTGTTTTATTTTGTGATATGTGTCGTAGGTAAAAGATGGGTAAATATCTGCTTTGGATCAAAAGGTAAAAACATTAAGAACAGATGAGTATAATACAAATTATTTCCATAAATGCCAAAGGGCTTAATACACCAGAGAAAAGAGCCATGGCCCTGAGAGAAATGGAGAGGATGAAGGGAGATATCATTCTAGTCCAAGAGACACACTTTAAAAGGAATAATGAACCGAGATTTACTAACGACAAATATACAACTTGTTTTATGGCCTTGGACAGAGTTAGGAGGAATGGGGTTTGTATTTTGCTCCATAAGAAACTAGCATTTCAGGTTCAGGAACAGGTCAAGGACAAAGAAGGGAGATATATCGGAATTAAAGGCACGATACAAGGCAGCCCTATTACAATCTTTAATATCTATGGACCAAATTCAAAACAAAATTTATTTTTCAAGAAATTAATTAACCCAGTGATAGACTTCCAAGAAGGTATTAGCTTCTTAGGGGGAGATTTTAACATTACACTAAACCCAGTTATGGATAACTCTAAAAAAAGCTCCTCTACAGCAAAAAAATGTTATAAAGCAGGTAAATAGTACCTTAAAAAACTTAGCACTATATGATATTTGGAGGGTTATACATCCTGAAGAGAGGGATTATACTTTCTTCTCAGACCCACACCAATCTTACTCTAGGATAGATTATCTGTGTACTGATATAAAAGGGTTAGGTGTAATACAAAATGCCCAGATCCTCCCCATTACATGGTCAGATCATGCCCCTATAAAAATACAGGTAAAATGGGGAGAAAGAGATAGAGGTCAGATGAACTGGAGGCTAGAAGATAGCCTATTGAACGACCAGAGTCAAATTGATAAAATAGCTAGGGTATTGGATGAGTTTTTCCATTTCAATGATACAGAAGAGGTATCACCAGCTATCTTATGGGATACACACAAATGTGTCTTAAGAGGGGAATTAATAAAAATAAGCCATATCCAAAACAAAATTAAAGAGCAATTCCTGGAAAAAAAAACATCAAGAGAATACAAGAATTGGAAGAGGCACATAAACAGGACCCAGAAAATAAAATAATATTAGATAATTTGGTAATAGAAAGAAAGAAAATTCAAGAGCACTGGTCTAAGATTAATAAAAAGAAGGCCTTATGGCTTAAGAGAAAATATTACACAGAAGGAGATAAAAATGGCAGATTATGGGGGGCGGAGCTTGGCCGCGCAGGAAGATGGCCACTGTAGCTTAGAGCTCTAGCTACCTGTACAGGCCCATGCTTTTAATCAGAAGATATAGGAGAATCTGAACTGCCGAGATCACTTGGAGCACAGAGGGGTACGACCACACAGCAGCTTGGAGGTGTTTGGGGCTTGTAAAACAGGGTCAGCGGTGTGAAAAACTTAAGTGCGCACCAAGAGCCTTAACTAGACACCGGATCCTGAAAGAGACCTGCACGCGCTATCACTGGCTGTTAGCCTGGCCCCAGAACGCTGGAAAAACTCACCCGCGATAGGAGAACGGCACTTGCGATCACAGTCACCAGACTGAAGGCCAGCTCCGGAGTCGGCTCTGAACCGCATGTGAGCCGCGGACCTGTTGCTCAGGCGGAGTCATCCAAAGGAGGAAGGAGGCCGTAGCCATTATGGCACATACACAGAAGTGGCACATCAAGGGTAAGGAGCGTTGCCAGAGTGACAAGCATAATTACGGCCAAATTGAAGGAGATCACAGCGACTCCTCTATATACAGAAAGGCCAATAACAAACATTATAATACAATAAAATAATACAAGAGGCTTCCTGACTTATCTATTTTACCGGAACTACAACAGTACATCACGTATAAGCCCTGAACTAACACCTCCTCCACTAAAACTGAGACATACACAACGCATACTGGGGGAAAGTAAATATGAAAATAAGCATAGATAAGCCACTATAAATCTACCCAGGACTCTAACTATTACCACAGAATAAATTCCCCTAAGCATACACACAGGAGGACAATCTATTATAATATATAGTTGCATAGGCTTGGGAAACTGCTGACCTGTGTGCTTTATAATTTGTAATGCCCCAAAAGAAGAACATATCAGGGGAAAAACTTTCCAAAGCGCGCAACATGAACCATTACCTCAAACCCTCTGATTCTATAACTTCAGAAGGGCAGGTACCCCAATCTGCATCAAAGCAAGGGGTTTCCACACAGACACATGAGATGCCAGGTATGCCATCATCCTACGTCACCAAGGAAGACCTGAGAGCATTATATTCAAAAGAGGATATCCAAGGGGTCATGGCGGAAGTCAAGAATCTTTTTAGTGAACTACGGAAGGACGTGAATGACCTAGCACAGAGAGTGACCAAAGTGGAACAAACACACGAACACTTTGAAGCAGAGGCCAAAGAAACTTCCTCCAGAGCCCTATACAATACAGATATGATCCATAGTTTGATGGACAAGGTAGAGGACCTGGATAACCGCGGCAGGCGGAATAACCTGCGGGTTAGAGGAATACCAGAATCTATCCACCCATCTGCCCTGCTAGGTTATCTACAGGATCTATTCAGGACAATCAAAGGAACACCAATGTCACCCGCAATTGAAATAGAGAGAGCCCACAGGGCACTACGCCCTAAACCGCCAGTAAAAGCACCTCCACGAGATGTTATCCTCCGGGTATTAAATTTTAAAGACAAAGAGGAAATACTGAGGCATAGCAGAAGCAAACATCCGATCTCCCACGCAGGAATAACTCTGCAAATCTTTTCCGACCTAAGCCCAACCACCCTGCAAAAGAGGAGGGAATTGAAGTTCCTTACAAGCATTCTTCAAGAACATAAGATCACCTACCGCTGGGGCTTCCCCACAAGCATCATTGCTACCAGGGGAGATCATACGGCTATCTACAGAACTCTGGAGGATCTTGTTCCTTTCTGTCGTTCGCTGGGTGTTACACCACCAGCGAACCCAGGGCCATCTCATGATGAAAGGTCCACAAATACCCCTCCTGATTCCAATAATCAGGATGCTGACAGGAGCCAGCGCTGAGAACTCATTCACAACTCTGAATAAGAACAGAAGAATAGGTTTGCATAATGTTTCAAATAAAATGTCTTTTCTCCTTTTTGGTATGAAACTCACTACCAGCACTGAAAACGTTATTCATGTTTATCATTGTTTACAAGAGGTTTACTCCTAAATTGTTAAACCTATGTTAGAAAATATAAAATGCTTAGTGCTCTGGTAACATTGTTAAAGTTATATATGTATGCTCCTGGAACACACTGATGGTCTTGCAATAACCGCACAAATATAGGGCGCTGATGTAGCCAGCACGGGCACTGGGAGGCCCTGGTTATTCATTCTGAATGCCTAAACCCCACAAATGTGAGACCCCCACTGTGCTCTTTGGGTAATAGTAGAGTAGCGGCGAGACCGCAGGCATTGCCCATAAAATGTAATTTTGTTTGTATTTACTATAGTTTAGGCAGTTTGGTTAAAATCCTTAGTTGTATTATTCTACGGGCCTAGCAGGGCACATCCCTCTAGACTTATTTACGTAAGACGTAATTGTGCACGATCCGATTGCTATTTTTATTTTTGTACATTACTGTTCTTTTTGCAAAGGACGTTAACTGGGGTGGACCCCGACATTCTGATTATAGCCAGCGACTCTTCCCTCTATTTGACGGTTTTGCTGAAATAGCTTAATTGACAGTTCATATACCTGACAGCGGGGAGCTAAAATGGTGGGCATACGCCCCACACATGAGACACATACAATTAAACTGATAACAGTAAATGTTAAAGGTCTTAATAGCCCAGGAAAACGCTCCATAGTGACGAGAGACCTACAAAGGATGAGGGGCGACATTGTGTTTCTCCAAGAAACCCACTTTGTTCTATCTAAAGAACCTAAATGGCACAACCACACATACCCTACTGCTTACCTGTCCTCAGGACCACACAAATAAAATGGGGTGGGAATACTTATTCACCACAAGATACCATTCAAACTATTGAAAATGGAAAAGGATAGGGAAGGCAGATACATCATGCTTGTAGGACAGCTTTTTGGCAAAATGATCACGTTAGTTAACGTCTATTCCCCTAACACGAGACAAGACACCTTTCTAAAAGTAGTCGTCCACAAAATTCAAGAAGTGACAAGGGGGGTTTTGTTTGTGGGAGGGGACCGCAACGCCCCTTTAATCCCTTCATCAGACACTTCCAATGGAGTATCCAGCGTGCCACATCATACACTGAAACAACTCAACTCATTACTCAAAAACCTACTCCTACATGACATATGGAGGACCTTGCACCCAACCGACCGAGACTTCACTTTCTATTCCAACCCACACAGAAAGTACTCCAGGATAGACTACCTTTTTTCTGACTCACAGGGTATCTCATACATCACACACTGCGAAATATCGTCTATAACTTGGTCGGACCATGCCCCCGTATCTTGCAACATAGCCTGGCCAAATTCATTTGCTACCCCCTTTCTGTGGAAACTCGAAGATACCCTATTAGATATCCCGGAAATAAAAACAGACATAGAGACCGCGATGACTGAATACTTCCTTTTGAATACACAAGATAACTTGCCACTCACCTCAGTATGGGAGGCACATAAGTGTGTCCTCCGAGGAATCCTCATAAAACACAAATCTAGGATAGCCAGACAACGTAGAGAAAAATATAACTCTATACTAAACACCATACATAAGCTAGAAGAAAGACATAAAAGAGAAGCAACAAATGCATCACTAGCGGGTGAGCTAGACCGGGCCAGATTTGACCTTAAAACATACCTACAAGAGGAAAACCAACGGTCCGCACTAAAACTCAAACAAAAATACTACGAAGGGGGGGATAAGGCGGGCAAACTACTGGCAAGGGCTCTCACTCGCCAAAGATTAAAATCATACATTTACACTATGAAAGACGACAAAGGGAGAATGAGGCAGGACAGTGGTGGAATAGCAAGAATATTCCACAGCTATTATGACAGGCTATATAACATTAAAAGAGAGAAGGGCACAACACATAACCAGGAAATACAGGACTATTTGACCCATACTACACTCCCAAAATTGACACTAGAAGAATCTGAGAAGCTAGATGCCCCATTGACCCAGGCGGAAATAACTGAAGCAATAAAAGAACTCCCGACGGGGAAGAGCCCCGGTCCTGACGGACTGAGTAATAAATACTATAAGACCTTTCTCCCTCTACTCTTACCGTGTTTACAAGAACTATTCAATAAATTATTCAACACAGGGTATCTACCTAAGTCAATGTTAACAGCGTACATTACAGTACTGCCAAAACCCGGAAAGGCCCCAGATAAACCAGAGAGCTACAGGCCCATCTCCCTCCTTAATAGCGATATTAAGATCTTAGCAAAGTCCCTGGCCACTCGAATTAACAAATATCTTCCAAAATTAATATCTACCGACCAGGTAGGATTTGTGCCGGGTAGAGAGGCCAGGGATAATACCCTGAATATTTTCCATCTTATAGCCCACTCCAAGGCAAAGTCGATACCCTTAGCTCTGCTGTCTACGGACGCAGAAAAGGCTTTCGACAGGGTGGATTGGGCCTTCTTGAGGAGTACTATGTCAACAATAGGATTTAATGACAAATTTTTAAATGTAATTTTTGCACTATACTCGTGCCCGAATGCACAGATAAAAGTTAATGGCATCCTCTCAGATATTTTCCATATCACTAACGGGACAAGGCAGGGTTGCCCCCTTTCACCCGCCCTTTTTGCTATTGCGATAGAGGCCCTAGCTAGCAACATTAGGTGCAACACTGACATAAAGGGCATATGGACAGGAACATCTGAAAACAAGTTAGCCATGTACGCTGACGACCTACTACTAACGATCACAGATATAGAAACATCTATACCAGCAGTGTTGACAGAATTCACAAGATATGGGGCTCTCTCCAATTTTCTGTTAAATCTTACGAAATCAGAACTACTGGCCATTTCCTTAACACCAGAGACACAGACTTGGTTCAGAGACCACTCCCCCTTCATACAAAAGACAGGTACACTGAAATATCTAGGTATCCATATATCAGAGTCTCAGTTAGAGGTCTTTGAAACTAATTATGTGCAATTAAAAAAGGACATAGCCAAAGATTTCTCCGAATGGAGGAATAAAACTATATCCTGGCTAGGCAGGATTGGAGTCGTAAAGATGAATGTCCTGCCAAGGATACTCTACTTGCTTCAAACTGCACCCATCGCCCTCCCACACTCATTCATACCCTCTTTGCAATCTTTGATTGAAGAGTACATCTGGAACGGCATTAGGCCAAGGATTGGGAGGCAGACTTTATACCTACCACGGGAACAGGGAGGCCTGGGTATACCACACATTCAAACCTATAGAAGAGCAATTTTGCTCTACAGAGTAGCGGAGTGGTGTTGGACTCATGAGGACAAAGCGTGGAAGCGGGTGTGCACAGACACTATTCATAAGACCAATCTAGCCTCCTTATTCTGGACAGACAAAAAACACAGACCCACTGACATCTCCAAGCTACCACTTTTGGAAGAGTTGCTCAACGAATGGGATAAAGTAACTCACACAGACTCCCACATCTCCACCAAATATGCCCCCCTCACTCCGATCTATGACAACTGTGAACTGCCCCTACAGGGGATAGCCCCAGCTGGTTCAAACACTCTCCCATTGAATTGCATGAGCAATCTAATAATACAAGGGAGACTCAGGACCCCTCAGGAACTGTCGGAAGACCATCCAGCTCTAGCAAACTCTTGGTTTGCCTACAGGCAAACACAGCACTATGTCAACACCCATAAATATAAATATCTATTTAACAGAGACCTGACAAAATTTGAACAACTGTGTATATCCACATTCACACCTAAACACATGATCTCGATTATCTACAAAATCATTCAAACGCAAACTGACAATACCCCAACACATTATGCCTCACAATGGCACAGAGAACTGGGATATACTTTTTCACCCGAGGAGTGGAAACAAATGTTTCTGCTTGGGAAAAAAGTATCAGTGTCAGCCCGCACACAAGAATCTCATTACAAATTACTGAGCAGGTGGTACCTCACGCCAAGTAGACTGAAAAAGATCTACCCGAACACCACAGGCAGATGCTGGAGAGGTTGTGGGATGGAGGGCACCCTGGTACATGTCTGGTGGGACTGCCCACTCCTAGATTGTTTTTGGGGGGAGGTCTGGAAGGAAATAAATCTGATAACTGAATTGACAGTTCCTAAAACCCCAGACACACTGTTGTTCCATTTTCCATTTAAATTTCATACTCAGGCCCAAAAACCATTGCTTATGCTGTTGCTGTCTTGTGCTAAGGTGCTTGTCCCCCTTCACTGGAAATCAACTGCTACACCCACATTGACAGAGTGGAGAGCCAGGGTGAACACAACATTGCAACTTGAAAGATACCATTACTACTTGACAGGACAGCTTGATGTACATGAAACAATGATGACAATGTGGTTGTCTAGGAGCTCTGCACACCACACTGCTGGGGTCACCTAGGAGCCACACTACTGGGGGAACACAGGGTCACGTACTCGCTGAACTTGTTAGAGGGGAGGAAGAGGTTATGGACCGGGGTCTGCCCCGGAGTGTCTAGATGTCTAAACCTTAATATACCAATACACGCTGTATTTCGGATCGTGCACTGTTTTTCTTTTTCTTTTCTTTTTGAGCAAGGTGCAGGATTGTCAACCTTGCATGCATCTTTATATGTAAGAGAATAGAAGCATATAATTATATCAGAAGTTAGTTAATGAAGAGAACGCATTCTTTTGACAACTGTTATATGTAAATTTTGACTATAATACAATGGACACTATCTATGAGAACAATAAAATTAAATTGAGCAACAGCTAACACTTATGGGACTATCGTGTGGACCCCGGGGCATGTATACCCTGGGAGTCTTTGACTTTACCATTCTAACATATAACATTAACCCGTTTTATAACAGTTTTTAATGTTACTTTGTATTTATCCAATCTCTTTGTAATCTTATGAAAACTTTCTGTGTATAATTTTATGATGCTCAATAAAAAATTATTATAAATAAAAAAAAAAATGGCAGATTATTGGCAAGAGCCGTAAAAAAAAGAACTGCATAACAACATATATCGTCTTAAAGATGATAAGGGGAAAGTGTGTAAAAATAATCAAGAAATCTTAAACCAGTTTAAAAATTATTATAAAAATTTGTATAACCTAAAAGTTAAACCCCCGGAAGATCCTTCAATAGATAATTACCTAAAAGACCTCAATATAAGTAAAATTTCAGAACAAGAGAGGATAAAACTAGATGAACCAATATGTTTACAGGAAATCCAGGCAAATATAGAGAATCTACTTCTGGGGAAAGCACCAGACCCAGACGGGTTTACAACAAAATATTATAAAAAAATTTCGAGTAAGATTGCGCCATATTTAAGGGATCTGTTTGGGCATATAGACAAAGGAGGCAAGTTTTCAAAGGAGATGCAAGAGGCAAGAATTATAGTACTACCAAAGCCAGGCAAAGATAGTGAAGAAGTCCAGAATTATAGACCCATATCACTCCTAAATATAGATCTAAAGATTTATGCTAAGATCATCGCTAATAGGATAGGGAATATTCTGAGTAATATTATCCACTTAGACCAAGTGGAATTCGTGCAAAATAGGAAAGCAAGAGATAACACGGTACAGTAAAAAACATCAATTTAGTAGAATATGCTCAATTAGAATCAATTCCTATTTCTCTCATCTCGGTTGATGCGGAGAAAGCATTAGATCGGGTTAGCTGGATATTTATGGGGAAAGTATTGAAGAGCTATAATTTTGGACATAAATTGATAAAAAGAATAACAGCCATATATTCCTCCCCCTCAGCAAAAATAAATATCAACGGTAGTACCTCTAGGGCATTTAATATATCAAATGGTACAAGACAAGGGTGTCCCCTATCGCCGACATTATTTATATTATGTATAGAAATCTTAACCGTACATATTAGACAAAATAAAAAGATAAAGGGGATCAGGGTAGGCAGTAGCGATTATAAAGTGTCTATGTTCACAGACGATATCCTCTTGACCCTGTCTGTACCACATACCTCAATAGAAGAACTTTTGAGGATACTTAAGGTCTATGGTTCTTATTCAAACTTTATGGTAAACAATAATAAATCAGAGGCTCTAAATATAAATATAGACCCAGAACCATTAGCATATAGCACAGTGAATCTGCCCTTTAAAGAAGTAGATGCCGTGAAATATTTAGGGGTATACCTAGCAAGAACTAGCAAGGAAATGTTCCATTTAAATTATGGGAACTTTAAAAAAACAGTTACTAAAGAATTATCATCATGGTATAAAAAGAAAATCTCGTGGCTAGGAAGAATAAATGTGATTCAGATGAATATACTCCCTAGAATTTTATATTTGCTACAAACACTTCCCATACCGCTTCCAAATACATATATAGAAGAGTTACAGAAGGGAATTAATAGTTATATATGGGGTAAAATACATCCAAGGATAAACAGAGACACTATGCATAGAAAAAGGAATCTGGGGGGTCTAGGCCTACCCAGCCTAATGAAATATAGACAAGCTACAATGATTCAGAGGATATAGGATTGGCACCTCAAAGAAGAGGTCAAATGTTGGGTACAGTTAGAAAGTAAAATGATTAAAAAAAATATATAGGGAACCAGTGTTGGATAAACAAAAAAGATAGATCTCCAAAAATCCCTTATTATAGTATATTAAATGAAACAATTAAGACGTGGGACCATCTGCTGAAAAAGGATTTAAATCTAGCTAGTATACCATCACCCTTGGTCTCATTAGTGGAAAATCCAACATTTTTAAAAGGCCAATTTAAAGGAGATAAAACTAAAAAGAAGTATAGAGAAAAAGAAGTTATGGAAGGGGAAAAGTTAAGCTCCCAAGAAGTTTTACAAACAAGAGAGATGATAGGGTTAACAGAGTGGTTTACATATACACAATTATATCATTTTATATATACAAATAGAGAGAAAGCAAAGATAAATAGGAAATTAACAAAATTTGAAACCTTATGTATATCTAAAATGAATGTCAAACATTCACTCTCTAAATCATATGCAATTTTACAAAATGAGATAGAAAATCTCCCATGGTATACACAGAACTGGCAAGACAAACTTGGGATAGGAATAGATAAAAAAAAAAACTGGCAGAATATTTTCCAAAAGACAGCGAAATCATCAATATCAGTAAGGGTCGTAGAACAAAACCTAAAAATCCTGACCAGGTGGTACCTTACCCCTACCAGAATACAGAAAATATATACCCACACACACGATAGATGTTGGAGAGGGTGCGGGAAGAGAGGAAATCTCTCTCATATTTTATGGTTCTGTCCATTTATTAAGAAATTTTGGTCTCAGGTCATGGGGATAGTAGAGAAGAGCTTAAATCACTATAACATAAACAATTTTTTAGCAGTGATACTTAAAAATATAGATAAAAAGATAGATAAATCAAAAGCATATATGTATCAAATAATGTTCAATGGAGCAAAAAATATAATCCTAAAAAAATGGAAAAAAAACAAATTTCCCCACAATGGAAGAGTGGATAAATAAAGTAAATGAGTATTTTCTTAACAAAGAGTACTATTTTATAAAAAATGGCAATATGGAGATATTTATAGAGGCTAAGGAACTATGGGAAAATAGCATAAAATAGACTCATCAGACCGGAGTTGTATATAGATCCCCTACCCGGAATTAGGGGAAGGGAATACACTAATTAACTAATTTATAAACATTAAAGGAGCAGAAAGCAGTCATAGATGTACCTACGGAATACGTGTAAATACATGTTGTATAAGGTATAGAAATTAATGTAAACATAGAATATGCTTTTGTGATGTCATATATGTTTGTCTTTTTGTATTGGTTTCGTAAAATAAAAAATAAAAAAGAACTGATGGCCCCGATATGTACTCGCCTTATTCAAAAAGGATTTGAAACATTCCTTCTGTATCCTACAAAAAATAGGGTTTTCAGAGATAATGTATGGCATTTGCTCAATGATCAAGAGGAAGCAGCTGTTTTCTTAGATGCATATCCTACGGCTGGCTCCTGAGGTTATTATAATTTATGTTTTATTTAAGTTTTTTTTTATGTTAACTGTTTTCAGTGTGTATATTGATATGAATATTACAGATTTTGAATATTTCTTACATTTTAGATACTGCCAAAATTGGCCGAAATATAGCCCAAATAGGTTTTATTTTATTGCATTGCTGTGTTGTTTATATATATATATATATATATATATATATATATATATATATATATATATATATATATATATATATATATATATATATATATATATATATATATATATATATATATATATATATATATATATATATTAGTTCTCCCCACCACCACTCCCACCTTGCTTGTATTTTCTTCTTGTGGGGTTGTCACTGGGGCATGATAATATAGTCAATGCTTATGTTTAAATTAGAATGTTCATGGGATCTCTTCTCCTATTAAACGCAAAATGATTATTAAAGAGGCCTTAATCGTAACATAGCGTTTTTTCAAGAAACATATCTTCAACACAAAGAAAGTCTTAAGCTAAAAAAAGGGTGGGTGGGTGAAGTGGTTGCTACAGATAGCCCAACAAGAAAAAGAGGTATTGCCATCCTCCTACACAGAAATCTTAAGTATAATATAATTCACACTGAATTTGATACTGAAGGGAGGTATATTATTCTATAAATAGGCATATTTGATCAGAGATATATTTTATGTAATATATATGGTCCCAATTATTGGACAAAAGTTTCTGGAATAAGATTAAAAATAAGCTATTAGCATTCACAAATGATAGATTCATAGTAGCATGGGGACTTCAACATGATAGCCCAATTTCCAATCGATCGTATGTTTCAGGGAAAAAAAGGCATAAAACAACATAGAAATGAAACAGTGTTTTTTAGAGTTTTCAGGAATATATTAAACCTAAAAGATCTAGCGCTGCGGAATCTGTTGGCGCTCTACAAATACCCGATAATAATAATAAAATAATAATATATGGAGGCTGCAAAACCCGGAAACAAAAAATTATACGTGTGAATCTAAACCTATAAATAATTTTCTCTAATTGATTATATTTTAGTAATTGAAAAATTAGTAGGACAGGCAGAATCAGACATATATATAAAAAAAAACGCTATTGTAGTTTAAATTTGGTTCCATACCCTCTCTAAACTCTCCCAATTTTAAGATGTAAATAAATATATACAAATATTCCAAAATCCAAACTATATTAAAATGCAAACCTTTTCCAGTCCAAATCAGTTTGAATAAAGCATTTACTACCTGTAGTAACAGCTATTACTTTATATGGGCGAGACTTAAACATAACAATGGCAGAAAACATCTCTCACGCACATATGGCTGATTGATGATGACTGTCTGAAGGTTTTTTCATCAAATAAATAGTTTTAACAAATATTATTAAGCCTTTTATGTCATTTGTATTGATTTTTATTTAACATTTTTAATTGTGCAAGCACTGATGGGATTTTAGGACATAATTCATACTTTAAAATTGAGATTTGAGCAATATTTTAACTTCATATTAAACCAGTAAAATAGTGTTTTTAATTTTAAATACAAACAAACAATTATATTGAAAACCAATGAGAAGTTGGTTTTTTTTTTCTGGTGTATTGGCAGATTGTTGCTAAGGATTGTTAATGCAAATTTATTATGTGCATTTGTAGAGCAAAAAAAAAAGACACCACTTTAAAATAAATAAAAAATAAGCAAAACTAAGATGATAGTTTTCCCTAAGCTACTGTACCCTTTCCAGATGCTCCCTTTGATTCTGAGCAAAGCAGACTTGACAATACTCAAACAGACTATACTTAAATTTGTCTGGGCCAATATATACACAGAGTCAGCTACTCAAAACTAATAGCACCCAAAGAGAAGGGAGGGGCTGAATTACCTGACATAGAACTATATAATTGGGATGCTCAATGCAAGATTGTAACCAATTGGCTGACAAATAGACAACAATTTACAAACCCCAGGCTAAAAGAGCAACTAATTAAACCATGGTCAATTGAATTCTTACCTCACATGACAGAAAACCAAGCTCATAAATGGTTACATAATATTAGCATCCTAGCACAACCGGTGAAAGCGAGGAGATTAGTTTGCAGAAAGTTGGGGACTACTCACAGAATTATGAAATTCCTACTGTGGCAGGGGAATACAGAATTCCCAGTGTAGGCCAGACTTTAGAGGAAGATGGGAAACAAATGCAATTATTCAGAGATCTAAGTAACCAATATAAGCTCCCAAAAACACACCACTTCACTTACTTGCAGGCAAGACATTATTTCCACAACATCTCATCAACACATGATTCAAGTAAGGAATCAACAGCTATTAAAATACTCAATGGGGTAAGGGGAGGGGCCACGTTCATCACACCTATTTACTCACTATTACTAGCCCCTAGTAGTGAGACAAACATGATCGAGATGACAAACAAGTGGTCAAAATTATTAGAGGAGAATGTCCCAAACACAACCCTCATGAAAAGTATACATAAAGTGTGGAAGGCCACTTAAGCTTCTGATATCAGAGGGTCTCACTTTAAACTCTTACACGACATGTATGTTTTGCTGAAAAAATTCTACCATTTGGCAGGGAATGCAGAGTCTCTCTGCCCTAGATGCCAAATTAATAAAGCATATACACCCCACATGGTCTGGCACTGCCCACATTTAGTTAGATTCTGGGGGATGGTAAGTCATTGGTTGTCTACCTACACTGACACTGAAAAAAGTGTTGTTATTGAGTGACATTAATGCAACCAGAACAAAAACTTTGTATTCACAACATAATTCTCATAGCAAGAAAACAAATTTTTCAAAATTGGCTAAAAAGAGACCTGCTTACTGTTAAAATCTTAAAAAATGTAATTTTAACTAAAATTTTCATAGAACAAGTTAAGGATGTTTATGACAAAGTGGGGACCGTACAAAACCACACTGCCCATACAGACTCAATGAATAATAATCACCCATTCAACAATACAGAATACATACTTAACGAACAATTACTAACATACTGATAAAGTTGGCGAACACCCCAGGGAGAGGAGACTCCGCAGTTTCTAGAGAGTAATCAATGTCACAGAAGAATGACATAAGATGCACTATTCACAGGTTGGTTGGTTCAATAGATGTGGATATGTCTAGATGTAGCCAGAAGTATTTGTTTAAGTTAACCATATATTCCTCAGAGGATGGAAATCACAGATGTGAAGGGAATACTTGTTTTGTTAGATATTAAGGACTGTTGGTTAGATGATAAGTATATCTGGAAAATGTTTGTCACAGGTTTTATGATTCATATATGCACATATGGTCCCCGGTCTTTGAGAGACTTGAGTCTTTTGTAAATACTCTAATGAAAAGGAAAAAAGAGAAAAAGGTGAAAGGGGGAACAATAGACTGATGTATCCAGTAAATATGAAAATTCATTGTTCACTGAAGCAAGTTGTACAACTTTTATTTTTTATTATTATCACACATTTAAATAATGTTTAATCCTGTAAAAGAAAAAATAAATATGTTTAAAAAAATAACTAAATAAACAAACATGCAAAATTCTTTGAGAACAAATTGCATTGTTGATATTACCAGCACCCCCAGATTGCCCTGGTGATGCTGGGCCACTTGGCCACCTTGTATGCAGGGGAAAGGGGGGGGGGGGGGGTGATTAGCTCTGAAAGCACCTCCCACTCAGATGACAACACTTGGGGGTCTATTTACCATTTGCCGGGCGGACGTGATTTGCTGGAGCGAAACATGTCCGGCCAACATCGCTAAATGCCGACAGCGTATCATTGCACAAGCATTTCTTATGAAATGCTTGTGCAATGCCGCCCTTACGCATTCACGACCAATCAGCCACTAGAAGGGGGTGTCAATCATCGCTATCGGGATGATTGCAGTCCATCTAAAAGGTGGCGGACAAGTTAAGGAGCAGCAGTCTTACGACCGCTGCTTCTTAACTTAAGTTTCCGGACAGCATTTTCCATACTCCCGAGAGAGAATTACAAAAAGCAAGTTCTGCAACCATCATTTGCTGAGCATTTTTAAAACCTAGGTGACAGATTTCTTTTTGACCTTTCTAAGTAACTTAGACAAGGCACAATCTTTACACAAAAGCAAGTAGCGTAAATGTCAAGCCACTGAGATTCCATCCATTAGATCAGAATTAAACATAAATTAATTTTCTCTTAGACTGCAAATAAAAATAAATACTTTTAGCTTAAAGGGACAGTCTACAATAGAATTTTTATTGTTTTAAAGATAGATAATCCCTTTAATTACCCATTCCCCAGTTTTGCATAACCAACACAGTTATATTAATGTACTTTTTACCTCTGTGATTACCTTGTATCTAAGAACCTTCTGATAGCCCCCTGATCACATGACTGTGACTATATAAAATCTATTGAGTTGCATTTAGCATTGTGTTGTGCTAACTCTTAAAGGGACAGTATACACTCATTTTCATATAACTGCATGTAATAGACACTACTATAAAGAATAAGATGCACAGATACTGATATGAAAATCCAGTATAAAACTGTTTAAAAACTTACTTAGAAGCTGTCAGTTTGGCTCTGTTGAAAAGGTAGCTGGAAAGCCCACTGCAAGTGGCAAATAAGACACTCCCCCCTCCCCCTTCTTTTGCATATGAAAAGACCCTTTACACAAACAGGAGCAAGCTGGAGAAGGTAGCTGACGGTATTCACATAAAACTTTGGGGCTTGGTTAGGAGTCTGAAAATCAGAGCAATGTTATTTAAAAATAAGCAAAACTATACATTTATTTAAAAAACACTTTATGGGCTATATAAATAGATCATCTACAAAACAGTTATGCAAAGAAAAAAATAGTGTATAATGTCCCTTTAAATAACTCCCTGTGTCTGAACACAGTGTTATCTATATGGCCCACAGTCTCTTGTTTTGAAAAAACATGTGATAAGAGGCAGCCCTTAAGGGCTTAGAAATTAGCATATAACCCTACCTAGGTTTAGTTTCAACTAAAATAACAAGAAAACAAAGCAAATTTGATCATAAAGGTAAATTGGGAAGTTGATTAATAATACAAGTCCAATCTGAATAATGAAAGTTTAATTTTGACTAAACTGTCCCTTTAACATTTTTCTCCCTCTTCCCTTTGCAGCAAGCTCCCTTTCTGTAGGAGACATCTTGCCACTCCCAGGAACTGACCCTTTTTCAGAGTAATTCCACAAGGGCAGTCCCTGCGAGAGTTAGCAAGAAAAAAACATGTCTGATACGGCAGGGTTTGGATCATCGGTCTTAGGCCGTATGAAAAGTGCACAAGAAAATTTGTATTTTAAACATCATACAAAATGAATAGCTGAACCATCCACACATAACTAAGCTTTGTATTGTTAAAATGCATAAAAATTGTAACAAAATTGTTCACCAAAAATCGTATTTTATAAAAACGTAAAATTTGTGTGTAAAATACACACAATTAAAATCGTATTAACTAAAAGGTGACCAGCTTTTAACAAAATACTTATAACCCTAATAGACAAACACATGCATACAAAACTATAGGTGAAATTAAGGTGTAATACGCAGAAAGCAGCGTAATGTGATTTATATCGGCTGCAGGTTATCATTTTTAAAGTGCGCCCCCTGCTCACTGTTAACGTCGCTGTACGGAGCCAAGTTTCACTTTCCAGTGAGCTCCATTACTTTCAATAAGAGACAACTCGCCACTTGCAGGTACTGCCCCTTTATTATGATAATTCCACCAAGGCAGCCCCTGCGAGAGTCAGCGAGAAAAAACATGTCTGTGAGGTTTTGATAATCGAGCCCTTAGAGAGAATAATGAAAAATTAACATTTTAGTACATCTCTGTTGCACAGGGAGCATGGTTTAACCCCTTAACGACGCATGTCGTACAGGGTATGTCGCACACAACCTGGTCTTAAAAGACCAGCGACGTACCCTGTACGACATTAGAGGTTTAAAGCGGCTGGAAGTGATCCTGCTCGCTTCCAGCCGCTTTCCGGTTATTGCAGTGATGCCTCGACATCGAGGCATCCTGCAATAACACCCCTTGGCCATCCGATGCAGAGAGAGCCACTCTGTGGCCCTCTCTGCATCGGACATCGATGGCCGGTATTGTTGGTGGGTGGGAGCTGCAGTGGGAGGCGGGTGGGCGGCCATCGATGCTAGCTATGACGTGGAGGGGGGCGGGATCGGGGCGGGATCATTGGGGGCGCGCAGGGAGGCTCGCGCACGTGCACAGGAGGGCGGGCACGTGCACGGGGTGGAAGCGGGTGGGAACGGCTACACTACAGAAATATAAAAAAGTAAGTTAGATAGAGTGGGGTACAAAATCATTTTTAAAATACATCTAAGGGATCTAGGGGTGGGGGGTTGCTCTTTGGCTGGGGGGAAGCTACACTACAGAAAAAAAAAATATGAAAAAGCAGGGTTTTTTTTGTAAACTGGGTACTGGCAGACAGCTACCAGTACCCAAGATGGCTACCAATAAGGTAGAAAGGGAGGGTTAGAAAGCTGTTTGGGGGAGATCAGGGAGGTTGGGGGCTAAGGGGGGATCCTACACAGAAGCATATGTTTTTTTTTTAAATACATTTTATTTTAGTACTGGTAGACTTTCTGCCAGTACTTAAGATGGCGGGGACAATTGTGGGGTGGGGGAGGGAAGAGAGCTGTTTGGGAGGGATCAGGGGGTGTGATGTGTCAGGTGGGAGGCTAATCTCTACATTAAAGCTAAAATTAACCCTGCAAGCTCTCTACAAGCTACCTAATTAACCCCTTCACTGCTAGACATAATTCACGTGTGATGCGCAGCAGTATTTAGCGGCCTTCTAATTACCAAAAAGCAACGCCAAAGCCATATATGTCTGCTATTTCTGAACAAAGGGGATCCCAGAGAAGCTTTTACAACCATTTTTGCCATAATTGCACAAGCTGTTTGTAAATAATTTCAGTGAGAAACCTAAAATTGTGAAACATTAAACGTTTTTTTTTCATTTGATCGCATTTGGCGGTGAAATGGTGGCATGAAATATACCAAGATGGGCCTAGATCAATTCTTGGGGTTGTCTATTACACTACACTAAAGCTAAAATTAACCCTAGAAGCTCCCTACATGCTCCCTAATTAACCCCTTCACTGCTAGCCATAATACACATGTGGTGCGCAGCTGCATTTAGCGGCCTTCTAATTACCAAGAAACAACGCCAAAGCCATATATGTCTGTTATTTCTGAACAAAGGGGATCCCAGAGAAGCGTTTACAACCATTTATGCCATAATTGCACAAGTTGTTTGCAAATAATTTCAGTAAGAAACCTAAAGTTTGTGAAAAAAATTGTGAAAAAGTGAACTATTTTTTTTTATTTGATCTTATTTGGCGGTGAAATGGTGGCATGAAATATACCAAAATGGGCCTAGATCAATACTTTGGGATGTCTTCTAAAAAAAAATATATTCATGTCAAGGGATATTCAGGGATTCCTGAAAGATATCAGTGTCCCAATGTAACTAGCGCTAATTTTGAAAAAAAAAGTGGTTTGTAAATAGAAAAGTGCTACTTGTACTTATTGCCCTATAACTTGCAAAAAAATCAAAGAACATGTAAACATTGGGTGTTTCTAAACTCAGGACAAAATTTAGAAACTATTTAGCATGGGTGTTTTTTGGTGGTTGTAGATGTGTAACAGATTTTGGGGGTCAAAATTACAAAAAGTGTGTTTTTTTCCAATTTTTTTTTTTAAAGAAATTATAAGATATGATGAAAATAATGGTATCTTTAGAAAGTCCATTTAATGGCGAGAAAAACGGTATATAATATGTGTGGGTACAGTAACTGAGTAAGAGGAAAATTACAGCTAAACACAAACACCGCAGAAATGTAAAAATAGCCCTGGTCCTTAAGGGAAAGAAATTGAAAAATGGCCTTGTCCTTAAGGGGTTAATGTAAACCTTCTTCTTTACATTTTTTGTTATTTATATAACCATTACTTAATGGGACTGTATACACCAATTTTCATATAACTGCATGTAATAGAAACTACTATAAAGAAGAATATACACAGATATTATCACTGTTGATGAGGTTAGGCTGGGATGCCCATTGAAAGGGGCTTAGAAAGCAGGAAGCGCAGACACTCTCCCTCTCCCCTGCATATGAAAAGACCCAATACGCAAACAAGACAAAAATCTGTAGACTTCAGTCTACATTGGATACTTTGGGGCTTGGTTAGGAGTCTAAAGATCAGCAGAATGTTATAAAAAAATAAACAAAACTATAAATTGTTACAAAAACACTCCCATATGGGCTATATAAATGATCCTCTACAAAATATTTATACAAAGAAAAAAATCTAGTGTACAATGTCCCTTTACGTATTAAAAGTTTAGGAATAGGTGTGGACACTTGGAGATACAACAGGCAAACTCAGGTATTTCAAATGACAAAATAAAAGTAAAGGGACTTATTTTATACAATCAAGCAGGTAAAAAAGATCATAAGAACACATAAAAGAAATAATTATAGTAAATATTCCCTTTAATAGACTTTTGGATCCGCCGTAGTTGAGTCAAGAATAAATAAAATTAATGAGTGAAAAAGGAAGATACAAATATTCAAACAAATACTAATATATAATGTAATTAATAACTAATATCTATCAGCTGATCTATCTATCCCTCTCTCACTCTCGCTTTCTCTCTTTGTCTATCTATTCGTCGATCTCTCGCTCTTTATCTATCTATCTATCTATCTATCTATCTATCTATCTATCTATCTATCTATCTATCTATCTATCCCTCTCTCTCTCTCTCTCTATCTATCTGTCTGTCTGTCTATCTATCTATCTTGTTCTCTATCTGTCTATCTATTTGTCTATCAATCTATCTATCTCGTTCTCTATCTGTCTATCTATCTATCTATCTTGTTCTCTATCTATCTATCTATCTATCTATCTATCTATCTATCTATCTATCTATCTATCTATCTATCTATCTATCTATCTATCTATCTATATATCTACTGTATCTGTCTGTCTATCTATCTATCTATTTATCTATATAGCTATTCCTCTCTAACACTATCTATTTTTCGCTATACATTTTTATAATGCAGCTGACATGTATTCTAAAATATAAAAAAGCACAATTAAAATTCTCATAGGGCTCCATGTACTAAGCCGTCAATTCATCCGTCATTGTAGACGCGGATAAACTCGCCTATACTCGCCGCGGGCGAAATGGTGTCCGCTGTCGCTATGTACTAATAATCCCCCAATAAATAGACACATCTAGCCTGCCGCGAGCAGTGGCGGATTATTGATAAATTTGACGCCTCGCTCGCCGCGACTAAGCTGATGTACTTAACTTTCAGTTGAATTGTCTGGCCAATTATTAACACGTGACATGCAAGGTGTAACGAACATCATAGTAGTCGCGGGAATAGAATTTTGCTCCTATAAAAGTTCAACTTATCTAAACCACTTTATTATTGTTCAAAATTTTTTGAAGAGTGATTACAGAGCGTTATTTTTGTAATGTTTAGGGGAATGAAAGGTAGCAGAGTCTCCTGTAATGGAGTTAAGGGATGAGCTGACAGGCTAGTGAAAATCCCAGTGCAGTGTAGTAGCAACAATGCTGCAAAGTGAGGGGAGGTCTTAGGCTTACCACATATAAGGGAAGTTCTGGAACAATCTGGCCTCTTCCACCTGGGATTTTCAAGAGGAAAGTTTCTGTGCCATCCTTCAAGCGAAGATGTCTCGATCTAAGAGAAGTGCTGCGGTGCCCCTTCGCTTCAGGGAGTCCCCTAGGAGATCCTTGAGGAGTGCTGCTGGAATAGAGGAAAATGATGAGGATGTGGTGCCACCGACTCCTACAGAAATAAGGCCTGTATCATCAGTTATTACACCCAGTGATACTGTAGCGAGTTCACCATCACCAGGCCTGTTACTGCTATGGTTGCAGGAAAGGCGGATGCAGGGAGTCTAGGCCCCTCCAATTTGGATTTGGCATTAGAGGCAGGCCTGGGGGCTCTAACAGCCTCCGGGATGTCTCAAGAGGCGGCGGCGGCCATGGTGGGCATGTTTAGGGCACTTAAGGCCGCCGTTTTGCCTCCTGTTGCAGCTAGGGTCGAAGCGGGGCCTAGCGCCCCTCACGACCCTACAATAATGCCCCTTGTAACGGCGGGGCCTAGCGCCCCTTATCTGGCAGGGCCTAGTGCCTCACATGGGCCTGGGTCTAGCGTGACCCATCATCCAGCCGGGCCTCTCAGGCCCAGTCCGGATGCCGTATTGGTGGCGCAGGGTGCCGCTAATGTGGGGCCTACTGGTCGCTACCCATTTACCCCTGCAATTCCTCCATTGGTGGCTCAGTCGGAGCCTGCTACTTCCACTGCAGGCTCCGGTTGTGGCCTTGCGTCTGCCGCGCCTACTTCCGGTCCACCTCAGGCTGCACGTGACGTCACTTCTGGTGCCGCGGCAGTGAGACGGCCGGAACAGGGAGCGGTGGGACGCGTTCCTGGGGCCAGGAAGAGGCCTAGCTGGGTACTCTCCACAGGTGAGGGGGAGTATCCGGCCGGCCCAGCTCCGCTGCGCAACACTCTGCAGCTTCGGGCAGGGCGATTAGGGCCACACCACTACAGAGGGGGCGCGGCTTGCAAAGGGGGAGGCTTTTGGGTACCAGAATGACAAGGCAAGCATATGGGAGAGCTAGAAGCTCATTGATGGGGCGCCAGTGGGCAGGCAGGGGAGGTGCAACCAGCGCTTATGCGCCCCAGCTCAGAGAGAATGTGTTTGAGGAAGACAGACAAGGGGAGTCATTGCAGCAGGGAGACGCAGGGGTGCAGGGGGGCTCAAGGGCCATGCCTACAGGCGATCGAAGCGCGAACACTTTCAGGGAAAGCAGGGTCAGGGCTGCATACCAGTGCCTTAGAGGTTGAAGTGTCTTTCTATGAAACACTTATCTCCTAGTGGCGGGAGGTCGTAGCCATCAACAAGTGAGGGCGGAGTCTGCAGAGGTTACAGTCGGGCTAATGGGCGGGGGTGATGTCCTCAGGTCGTGACCTGGGGGGCCCTGCCCCGCGGGTCTGCTGGCTGAAGATCCTTTAGGACGTCCGTGCCTATTAGACGGAATGGGGTGGGGTCACATTTGCGGCCCGGAATTGGCATTTGCAATTCCACAACATCTGGCTGCGACCTCTTGTCATATGGAGCTAATAGTATCATTTTACTAGGCCTCAAATGCCGCCACAGGTTAAATATTTGAATGACTTCCGTTGAGGTCAAGTTAATCTTTGTTAATAAATATGACCATTGACATGGTCTTAAAACCCAGCTATATGTGTTGTGTGTTTATTTCTTAGAGTAAGTAGTTATTTAAGTGGTTTGGTAAGGGGTTGGAACTACCAAATACAGCATCAGCCCTTATTTACAATTTGGATATGGCTTCATCTGGATCTGAAACCACTTCAAAATCCAAGAATCCTCACTTTTCGCATCAGCAATTATCCCCCTGGTAGATCGGTGAGCTTCATTGAAACGTACTTGACTTCTGGTCTGTGGGTTGTTATAGGGAGTCAACAGCCATTCTGTACATGAGTAGCCTCCATCTCCTAATAGAAGATATAATAAATATAAATATTAATATAAAAATAATTATAAAGATTGACAACTATACAATACAAATTTAAAATATACAGATTACTCTTTAATTACAGTCGACAAATTGGGCGCAATTTATGTACATGGAAATGAGAGACAAATTAGACGCCAGTTATGCTGTAAGTACAATGATGATAATACTGCCTTTTATATATGTCTAGACTGGCGTCTAGAGTGACTTTCCTATTGTTTTGTACCTTGCCCGCTACCTAAATGGTGGCGAGGAAAAAATAACAAGGTGGGAGCGGAAACTGTCGCGAGCGGACAAATAGATTTTTTAGTACATTCGTTTTTGGAGAGTTGGTGGTCAAATGTGTCTAATAACAGTGAAAAATGGAGAGGTAGCGAGGTTTGGCGGATAAGTACGCTCGCAATTTTAAAGATGTGAGTTTGAACATAGTTGACGACTTTGTACATATCAGTTAGCGAGTTTTGACGCGAGATTTGTTGCAGGTAGCTCGCTGACTGCTTAGTACATGGAGCCCATAAAGTATCTTTACAATGACCTAACATATTATATGGTTACAATGATCTTGTCACTGCTGATCATACTCCTCCCTGAAACTACTTATCTACCTATTTTAAAAATGTGCATGAAAGAAAGTTTGAAACATTGATTCAATTAATATTGCATTTTATAGGTTTCATTTATTTGAAATATGCTTATCGAGAACTTAATATTTAAAAAGTACAGCAAAGTCAAAAAACAGGCTCAGGAGCAGCAATGCACTACTGGGAGCTAGCTGCTGATTGGTGGCTGCACATGTATGCCTTTTGTCAATGGCTCACCTGATGTGTTCAGCTAGCTCCCAGTAGTGATTGCTGTTCCTTCATCAAAGGATACCAAGAGAAAAGTAAAATTAAAATTTGTTTAAAATTGTATGCTCTTTATCTGAATCATGAAATTAATTATGGGGGTTTCATGTCCCTTTAACTCAGTGCCTTTTTTTAAATTAATATTTTATGTAAAAAAAAAATTGCCATAACATCACAATTTGCAAGATGCACAATACAGAGAGATGTGTACCTGCCCATCATAATATGTGTGAATTATGATGGAGTTGCAATTAAAATCCATAAAGCAACATTTACCTTGTTTTTGATAATCTCTTATTTAAGAGAATGAGCTACAATGTGAAGGAAACCAGCATAAAAAACACCTTCAAAATGTTACAGAATAAATATGATTGGAAAATAACCTCTTGATAAAACTGTCCATTCTAACATTTGCACAAAAGGCAAAAACAAAAAAAGGAAACTGTCAGTTTAGCAATAGTGACATTTAACACTGATTGTACCCTACCTACATAGGGATCATTTCACTATAGTTTCCAAATTCATTAATTTTTATTTTTTTTCCAAAAACTTTTCACAGAATGTTTGGACTTTTCAAAATCAACAGCCAAAGGTTCTAAAAAATAGAAAACTCCCCTTGGACATATTTTATGCTTACACAATATTTTTTTTTTTCTAAAGTAAAATCTTTTGTACACGCATTGTTCCTGTATTAATTAACAAACATATGGCTAGATTTAGAGTTTGGCGTTAGCCGTCAAAACCAGCGTTAGAGGCTCCTAACGCTGGTTTTGGGCTACCGCTGGTATTTAGAGTCAGTCAGGAAAGGGTCTAACACTCACTTTGCAGCCGCGACTTTTCCATACCGCAGATCCCCTTACGTCAATTGCGTATCCTATCTTTTCAATGGGATCTTCCTAACGCCAGTATTTAGAGTCGTGGCTGAAGTGAGCGTTAGAAATCTAACGACAAAACGCCAGCCGCAGAAAAAAAACAGGAGTTAAGAGCTTTCTGGGCTAACGCCGGTTCATAAAGCTCTTAACTACTGTGCTCTAAAATACACTAACACCCATAAACTACCTATGTACCCCTAAACCGAGGCCCCCCCACATCGCCGCCACTCTATTACATTTTTTTAACCCCTAATCTGCCGACCGCACACCGCCGCCACCTACGTTATCCCTATGTACTCCTAATCTGCTGCCCCTAATACCGCCGACACCTACATAATATTTATTAACCCCTAATCTGCCGCCCCCGCTATCGCTGACACCTGCATATTTTTTTTAACCCCTAATCTGCCGCTCCGCACACCGCCGCAACCTACATTATACCTATGTACACCTAATCTGCTGCCCCTAACACAGCCGACCCCAATATTATATTTATTAACCCCTAATCTGCCGCCCACAACGTCGCCTCCACCTACCTACAATTATTAACCCCTAATCTGCCGACCGGACCACACCGCTACTATAATAAATGTATTAACCCCTAAAGCTAAGTCTAACCTAACACTAACACCCCCCTAACTTAAATATAATTTAAATCTAACGAAATAAATTAACTCTTATTAAATAAATTATTCCTTTTTAAAGCTAAATACTTACCTGTAAAATAAACCCTAATATAGCTACAATATAAATTATAATTATATTGTAACTATTTTAGGATTAATATTTATTTTACAGGCAACTTTGTAATTATTTTAACCAGGTACAATAGCTATTAAATAGTTAATAACTATTTAATAGTTACCTAGTTAAAATAATTACAAAATTACCTGTAAAATAAATCCTAACCTAAGTTACAATTAAACCTAACACTACACTATCAATAAATAAATTAAATAAACTACCTATAATTATCTACAATTAAACCTAACACTACACTATCAATAAATTAATTAAATAAAATACCTACAAATAAATACAATTAAATAAACTAACTAAGGCCTAGATTTAGAGTTCGGCGGTAGCCGTCAAAACCAGCGTTAGAGGCTCCTAACGCTGGTTTTGGCCGCCCGCTGGTATTTGGAGTCATTGATTAAAGGGTCTAACGCTCACTTTACAGCCGCGACTTTTCCATACCGCAGACCCCCCTACGCCATTTGCGTAGCCTATCTTTTCAATGGGATCTTACTAACGCCGGTATTTAGAGTCGTTTCTGCAGTGAGCGTTAGAGCTCTAACGACAAGATTCCAGCCGCCTGAAAATAGCAGGAGTTAAGAGCTTTCTGGCTAACGCCGGTTTATAAAGCTCTTAACTACTGTACCCTAAAGTACACTAACACCCATAAACTACCTATGTACCCCTAAACCGAGCTCCCCCCACATCGCCGCCACTCGATTAAAAATTTTAACCCCTAATCTGCCGACCGCCACCTACGTTATACTTATGTACCCCTAATCTGCTGCCCCTAACCCCGCCGACCCCTATATTACATTTATTATCCCCTAATCTGCCCCCCTCAACGTCGCCGACACCTGCCTACACTTATTAACCCCTAATCTGCCGAGCGGACCGCACCGCTACTATAATAAAGTTATTAACCCCTAACCCGCCTCACTAACCCTATCATAAATAGTATTAACCCCTAATCTGCCCTCCCTAACATCGCCGACACCTAACTTCAATTATTAACCCCTAATCTTCCGATCGGAGCTCACCGCTATTCTAATAAATGGATTAACCCCTAAAGCTAAGTCTAACCCTAACACTAACACCCCCCTAACTTAAATATAATTTTAATCTAACGAAATAAATTAACTCTTATTAAATAAATTATTCCTATTTAAAGCTAAATACTTACCTGTAAAATAAATCCTAATATAGCTACAATATAAATTATAATTACATTGTAGCTATTTTAGGATTAATATTTATTTTACAGGCAACTTTGTAATTATTTTAACTAGGTACAATAGCTATTAAATAGTTAAGAACTATTTAATAGTTACCTAGTTAAAATAATAACAAATTTACCTGTAAAATAAATCCTAACCTAAGATATAATTAAACCTAACACTACCCTATCAATAAAATAATTAAATAAACTACCTACAATTACCTACAATTAACCTAACACTACACTATCAATAAATTAAATAAACACAATTGCTACAAATAAATACAATTAAATAAACTAGCTAAAGTACAAAAAATAAAAAAGAACTAAGTTACAGAAAATAAAAAAAATTTTACAAACATAAGAAAAATATTACAACAATTTTAAACTAATTACACCTACTCTAAGCCCCCTAATAAAATAACAAAGCCCCCCAAAATAAAAAATTCCCTACCCTATTCTAAATTTAAAAAGTTACAAGCTCTTTTACCTTACCAGCCCTGAACAGGGCCCTTTGCGGGGCATGCCCCAAGGATTTCAGCTCTTTTGCCTGTAAAAGAAAACATACAATACCCCCCCCCCAACATTACAACCCACCACCCACATACCCCTAATCTAACCCAAACCACCCTTAAATAAACCTAACACTAAGCCCCTGAAGATCTTCCTACCTTGTCTTCACCATACCAGGTTCACCGATCCGTCCTGGCTCCGATATCTTCATCCAACCCAAGCGGGGGCTAGACATCCACTGAAGAAGTCCAGAAGAGGGTCCAAAGTCTTCCTCCTATCCGGCAAGAAGAGGACATCCGGACCGGCAAACATCTTCTCCAAGCGGCATCTTCTATCTTCTTCCATCCGGTGCGGAGCGGGTCCATCTTGAAGCAGGCGACGCGGATCCATCCTCTTCTTCCGATGTCTCCCGACGAATGACGGTTCCTTTAAGGGACGTCATCCAAGATGGCGTCCCTCGAATTCCGATTGGCTGATAGGATTCTATCAGCCAATCGGAATTAAGGTAGTAATTTTCTGATTGGCTGATGGAATCAGCCAATCAGAATCTAGTTCAATCCGATTGGCCGATCCAATCAGCCAATCAGATTGAGCTCGCATTCTATTGGCTGATCGGAACAGCCAATAGAATGCGAGCTCAATCTGATTGGCTGATTGGATCAGCCAATCGGATTGAACTTGATTCTGATTGGCTGATTCCATCAGCCAATCAGATTGAGCTCGCATTCTATTGGCTGATCGGAACAGCCAATAGAATGCGAGCTCAATCTGATTGGCTGATTGGATCAGCCAATCGGATTGAACTTGATTCTGATTGGCTGATTCCATCAGCCAATCAGAAAATTCCTACCTTAATTCCGATTGGCTGATAGAATCCTATCAGCCAATCGGAATTCGAGGGACGCCATCTTGGATGACGTCCCTTAAAGGAACCGTCATTAGTCGGGAGACATCGGAAGAAGAGGATGGATCCGCGTCGCCTGCTTCAAGATGGACCCGCTCCGCACCGGATGGAAGAAGATAGAAGATGCCGCTTGGAGAAGATGTTTGCCGGTCCGGATGTCCTCTTCTTGCCGGATAGGAGGAAGACTTTGGACCCTCTTCTGGACTTCTTCAGTGGATATCTAGCCCCCGCTTGGGTTGGATGAAGATATCGGAGCCAGGACGGATCGGTGAACCTGGTATGGTGAAGACAAGGTAGGAAGATCTTCAGGGGCTTAGTGTTAGGTTTATTTAAGGGTGGTTTGGGTTAGATTAGGGGTATGTGGGTGGTGGGTTGTAATGTTGGGGGGGGGGTATTGTATGTTTTCTTTTACAGGCAAAAGAGCTGAACTTCTTGGGGCATGCCCCGCAAAGGGCCCTGTTCAGGGCTGGTAAGGTAAAAGAGCTTGTAACTTTTTAAATTTAGAATAGGGTAGGGAATTTTTTATTTTGGGGGGCTTTGTTATTTTATTAGGGGGCTTAGAGTAGGTGTAATTAGTTTAAAATTGTTGTAATATTTTTCGTATGTTTGTAAATATTTTTTTATTTTCTGTAACTTAGTTCTTTTTTATTTTTTGTACTTTAGCTAGTTTATTTAATTGTATTTATTTGTAGCAATTGTGTTTATTTAATTTATTGATAGTGTAGTGTTAGGTTAATTGTAGGTAATTGTAGGTAGTTTATTTAATTATTTTATTGATAGGGTAGTGTTAGGTTTAATTATATCTTAGGTTAGGATTTATTTTACAGGTAATTTTGTTATTATTTTAACTAGGTAACTATTAAATAGTTCTTAACTATTTAATAGCTATTGTACCTAGTTAAAATAAATACCAAGTTGCCTGTAAAATAAATATTAATCCTAAAATAGCTAAAATATAATTATAATTTATATTGTAGCTATATTAGGGTTTATTTTACAGGTAAGTATTTAGCTTTAAATAGGATTAATTTATTTAATAAGAGTTAATTTATTTCGTTATATGTAAATTATATTTAAGTTAGGGGGGTGTTAGTGTTAGGGTTAGACTTAGCTTTAGGGGTTAATACATTTATTAGAATAGCGGTGAGCTCCGATCGGAAGATTAGGGGTTAATAATTGAAGGTAGGTGTCGGCGATGTTAGGGAGGGCAGATTAGGGGTTAATACTATTTATGATAGGGTTAGTGAGACGGATTAGGGGTTAATAACTTTATTATAGTAGCGCTCAGGTCCGCTCGGCAGATTAGGGGTTAATAAGTGTAGGCAGGTGTCGGCGACGTTGTGGGGGGCAGATTAGGGGTTAATAAATATAACATAGGGGTCGGCGATGTTAGGGCAGCAGATTAGGGGTACATAGGGATAACGTAGGTTGCGGCGGTTTAGGGGTTAAAACTGTAATGCAGGGGTCAGCGATAGCGTGGGCGGCAGATTAGGGGTTAATAAGTGTAAGGCTAGGGGTGTTTAGACTCGGGGTACATGTTAGAGTGTTAGGTGCAGACGTAGGAAGTGTTTCCCCATAGGAAACAATGGGGCTGCGTTAGGAGCTGAACGCTGCTTTTTTGCAGGTGTTAGGTTTTTTTTCAGCTCAAACAGCCCCATTGTTTCCTATGGGAGAATCGTGCACGAGCACGTTTTTGATGCCGGCCGCGTCCGTAAGCAACTCTGGTATCGAGAGTTGCATTTGCGGTAAAAATGCCCTACGCTCCTTTTTTGGAGCCTAACGCAGCATTTGTTTTAACTCTCAATACCAGAGTTAAATTTATGGTGCGGCCAGAAAAAAGCCCGCGGAGCGTTAACAGCCCTTTTACCGCCGAACTCCAAATCTAGGCCTAAGTTACAAAAATTAAAAAAATATTTACAAAAAATAAAAAAATATTTACAAACATTAGAAAAATATTACAACAATTTTAAACTAATTACACCTACTCTAAGCCCCCTAATAAAATAACAAAGACCCCCAAAATAAAAAAATGCCCTACCCTATTCTAAAATTAAAATAGAAAAGCTATTTTACCTTACCAGCCCTGAAAAGGGCCCTTTGCGGGGTATGCCCCAAAGAATTCAGCTCTTTTGCCTGTAAAAAAAGCCCCTGAAGATCTCCCTACCTTGTCTTCACCACGCCAGGTTCACCGATCGATCCAGAATCCCTCGAATTCGGAACAGCCAATAGAATGCGAGCTCAATCTGATTGGCTGATCGGATCAGCCAATCGGATTGAACTTGAATCTGATTGGCTGATTCCATCAGCCAATCAGAATTTTCCTACCTTAATTCCGATTGGCTGATAGAATCCTATCAGCCAATCGGAATTCGAGGGACGCCATCTTGGATGACGTCCCTTAAAGGAACCGTCATTCGTCGGGAAGTCGTCGGTGAAGATGGATGTTCCGCATCGGCGGGATGAACTACATGGATCCGGAAGAAAGAAGATTGAAGATGCCGCTTGAAAGAAGACTTCAGTTGGATCATGGACCTCTTCAGCTCCTGCTTGGATGAAGACTTCAGCCGGATCATGGACATCTTCAGCCCCCCGTTTGGGCTTGGATCAAGACATCGGAGGCTCTTCTGGATCGATCGGTGAATCCGGCGTGGTGAAGACAAGGTAGGTAGATCTTCAGGGGCTTAGTGTTAGGTTTATTTAAGGGGGGTTTGGGTTAGATTAGGGGTATGTGGGTGGTGGGTTGTAATGTTGGGGGGGTATTGTATGTTTTTTTTTTACAGGCAAAAGAGCTGAATTCTTTGGGGCATGCCCCGCAAAGGGCCCTTTTCAGGGCTGGTAAGGTAAAAGAGCTTTTCTATTTTAATTTTAGAATAGGGTAGGGCATTTTTTTATTTTGGGGGTCTTTGTTATTTTATTAGGGGGCTTAGAGTAGGTGTAATTAGTTTAAAATTGTTGTAATATTTTTCTAATGTTTGTAAATATTTTTTTATTTTTTGTAACAGTTCTTTTTTATTTTTTGTACTTTAGTAAGTTTATTTCATTGTATTTATTTGTAGGTATTGTATTTAATTAATTTATTGATAGTGTAGTGTTAGGTTTAATTGTAGATAATTGTAGATAGTTTATTTTATTTATTTATTGATAGTGTAGTGTTAGGTTTAATTGTAACTTAGGTTAGGATTTTTTACAGGTAATTTTGTAATTATTTTAACTAGGTAGCTATTAAATAGTTATTAACTATTTAATAGCTATTGTACCTGGTTAAAATAAATACAAAGTTGCCTGTAAAATAAATATTAATCCTAAAATAGCTACAATATAATTATAATTTATATTGTAGCTATATTAGGATTTATTTTACAGGTAAGTATTTAGCTTTAAATAGGAATAATTTATTTAATAAGAGTTAATTTATTTCTTTAGATTTAAATTATATTTAACTTAGGGGGGTGTTAGTGTTAGGGTTAGACTTAGCTTTAGGGGTTAATACATTTATTAGAGTAGCTGTGCGGTCGGCAGATTAGGGGTTAATTATTGTAGGTAGGTGGAGGCGACGTTGGGTGCGGCAGATTAGGGGTTAATAAATATAATATAGGGGTCGGCGGTTTTAGGGGCAGCAGATTAGGGGTACATAGGGATAACGTAGGCTGCGGCGGTGTACGGAGCGGCAGATTAGGGGTTAATAATAATATGCAGGGGTCAGCGATAGGGGGGGCGGCAGATTAGGGCTTAATAAATATAATATAGGGGTCTGCAGTGTTAGGGGCAGCAGATTAGGGGTACATAGGGATAACGTAGGTTGCGGCGGTATACGGAGCGGCAGATTAGGGGTTAATAATAATATGCAGGGGTCAGCGATAGCGGGGGCGGCAGATTAGGGGTTAATAAGTGTAAGGTTAGGGGTGTATAGACTCGGGGTACATGTTAGGGTGTTAGGTGCAGACTTAGGAAGTGTTTCCACATAGGAAATAATGGGGCTGTGTTAGGAGCTTATCGCTGCTTTTTTGCAGGTGTTAGGTTTTTTTTTCAGCTCAAACAGCCCCATTGTTTCCTATGGGGGAATCGTGCACGAGCACGTTTTTGAAGCTGGCCGCGTCCGTAAGCACCGCTGGTATCGAGAGTTGCAGTGGCGGTAAATTTTCTCTACGCTCCCTTTTTTGGAGCCTAACGCAGCCCTTCTGTGAACTCTCAATACCAGCGGTATTTAAAAGGTGCGGGGAAAAAAAAGCATGCGCAGATAACGCACCCCTTTGGCCGCAGAACTCTAAATCTAGCCGATACTATTGCTCAAAATAGACTTTTAAACTATGAAACAAACTCTCATATTTGATTCAATAAAGGATTCAAAATGTGAAAAAATGGTAACTGAACTCATGGGGGCCTATTTATCAAAGGTCTTGCGGACCTATTTATCAAAGGTCTGCAAGACCTTGCTGAATGCGGAGAGCAATACGCTCTCTGTATTCAGCATTGCACCAGCAGCTCACAAGAGCTGCTGGTGCAACGCCGCCCCTTGCAGACTCGCTGCCAATGGGTCACCAGCACGGGGGTGTCAATCAACCCGACCGTACTCGACAGTCTTTAGACCGCTGCTTCATAACTGCTGTTTCTGGCGAGTCTTCAGAATCGCCAGAAACAGGGGCCCACAAGCTCCGTTCGGAGCTTGATAAATGGGCCCCAGTGTGTGAATTTATATTATTAGTTAGCAATACAAAACTACATAAAAACATGTTAGGCATTTATCATCAATACTGAACTAGTAGCAGCAGTTACGTTTTAATTTGCTTTGGTTCTGAATCGTTTTACTTCTGTAATAGCTGTGAAAGTACTTGTGAAAAACGTTTTAGAAATCCAACGACTAAAGAATATGTAATTACACAAATCACTTGTGTCATGGTCTGATGTATAGATAAACCACTCTCTGTGTATTCAATGTAAATGCATTGTCTGGCAGTTTCAGTAGATACACTTGTAAAATAAAACAATAGCAGGTCTCCCAGTGTATTGTTTTAACCCTGAGGCAATATCGTGTATTGAACAGAGGAGACACTTTCTTATGTTTAAACAGGATTTGGTTTATAAAAATGTCAATTAACAAATCTGTGTTTTGTTTAATCACATTTTATTTTTCACCTGTTAATGTTTATTGTGTAACAATTTCACTTAGAATTGTATAAATTATCCTTATTGGTTTTAATTCTAATTGGTTGAAATGTCTATTGTTTATGTTTACCCTTTTAAAGGGACACTCAATCAAAATTAAACTTTCATTATTCAGATTTTAGAGCATGCCATTTTAAACAACAGTCTATTTATATTTAAACGTTTTGAGTCACCAGCTCCTACTGAGCATGTGCAAGAATAAGTATGTATGCATTTGTGAATGGCTGATGGCTGTCACATGGTACGTGTATGCATTTGTGAATGGCTGATGGCTGTCACATGGTACAGGGGGAGTGGAAAAAGACATAACTTTTAAAATTGTCAGAAAAAAAATCTACTACTTATTTGAAGTTCAGACTAAGTGCTATTGCATTGTCTTGTTATCTTGCATTTGTTGATTATGCAAATCTACTGTGTTGACTGGTCCTTTAAAACAAGATCCACACACATAATGTTAAAAGAGAAAACTTTCACCTAGTGTCCTGCTATGGGGTTCTAGATATACTATTAAATGTATTACATTGATTGGACAGTCAAAATAAAATTTGCATGATTCAGATAGAGCATGCCATTTTATGACATGTTTCATATCACTTCTATTTTGAAATATAGTTTTTCTTTGTATGTTTTGATGAAAAAAGAATATGTACATACCCTACATTACTGTCTGCTAGCTGGGGATTGGTGCCTGCACATATTTTGTCTCTTGTGATTGGTTCACTAAAAATGTTTAGCTAGCTCCCAGTAGTGCATTGCTGCTCCTTCGGCAAAGGATGCCAAGAGAATGAAGTACATTTAATAATAGAGGTAAATTGGAAAGTTGTTTAAAATTGTATGCTCTATGTGAGTCATGAAATAAAAACTTGGGTTTTCTTGTCCCTTTAAATTATATTATTTATGTCTCATATAGATTACAATGAAATTATGCTGTACACATATTAGGCAGCTGGGGGTTAAAAACCTTGGGAGTTATGCTTTATGTTTTTGGTTGGGATTAACCTTCATCCTAAACCAAAACCATAAAGTATAATTATAAATATAGGTTTTAGGGTTAAAGGGAAAGAAAACCCCCAAAAATGTATTTAATTATTCAGATTGAGAATATCATTTTGAAAACGTTTCCTATTTACTTCTATTATCAAATTTGCTTTGTTCTCATGTTATTCATTGTTGAAGAGATACCTAGGTAGGTAACTTGCACATGCTCATAGCACTACATGACAGGAAATAGTGCTGCTATCTAGTGCTCTTGCTAATGTATAACATTCTTGCAAAACTGCTGCTATATAGTGTTGCAGACACGTGCACACTCCTGAGCTGACACTCCTGGTTTTCAACAAAGGATAATAAGAAAACAAAGGAAATTTGACAATAGAAGTACATTGGAAAGCTCTCTAAAATTGTATGCTCTATCTGAATCATGAATTTTTTTTTTTTTTTTTATATATCCCTTTAACCCCTTAATGACCACAGTAGGGATGGGCGAATGTGTTTATATCCGAATTCGAATGTTAGAACAAATGTTATTGTAGAAATTCGATTTACATAATGGAATGTTGATAAGAACGAATATTCTTAAAAATTTGATTTTCGAATGTTATTTACAGTTTTCGAATGTCACATTCAAATTTGAATATTACATTTATAAAACACAATTGTAGACTAGAAACACTATTTCGAATGTCACATTCGAATCGAATATCACATTTATAAAACACAGTATTAGACTAGAAATACTATTTTGAATTCGAATGTCACATTCGAATCGAATATCACATTTATAAAACACAGTATTAGACTAGAAATACTATTTCGAATTCGAATGTCACATTCGAATCGAATATCACATTTAAAACATAGTATTAGACTAGAAATACTATTTCAAATTCGAATGTCACATTCAAATTCGAATATTACATTTTGAAATTGAATGAATACATAGCTAAACATTCTATTATTCGAACAAATATTTTCGAATTTTATTGAAAAATTCGAAAATGAAAATTTGAAAATAGAATGTTAGAATGTTATATAAACATTCGAAATTCAATTCGAATGAACGAATGTATCAAAATTCGTTTTAAATTTCGAATTTTTTGAAACATTGGCCCATCCCTTGACCACAGCACTTTTCCATTTTCTGTCCATTTGGGACCAAGGCTATTTTTACATTTTTGCGGTGTTTGTGTTTAGCTGTAATTTTCCTCTTACTCATTTACTGTACCCACACATATTATATACCGTTTTCTCGCCATTAAATGGACTTTCAAAGATACCATTATTTTCATCATATCCTATAATTTGCTATAAAAAAATACAAAATATGAGGAAAAAATTGAAAAAAACACACTTTTTTTAACTTTGACCCCCCAAATCTGTTACACATCTACAACCACCAAAAAACACCCATGCTAAATAGTTTCTAAATTTTGTCCTGAGTTTAGAAATACCAAATGTTTACATGTTCTTTGCTTTTTTTGCAAGTTATAGGGCAATAAATACAAGTAGCACTTTGCTATTTCCAAACCACTTTTTTTCAAAATTAGCGATAGTTACATTGGAACACTGATATCTTTCAGGAAACCCTGAATATCCCTTGACATGTATATATTTTTTTAGAAGACATCCCAAAGTATTGATCAAGGCCCATTTTGGTATATTTCATGCCACCATTTTACGTCAAATGCGATCAAATAAAAAAAAAGTTTTTTTCACAAACTTTAGGCTTCTCACTAAAATTATTTAAACAGCTTGTGCAATTATGGCACAAATGGTTGTAAATGCTTCTCTGGGATCCACTTTGTTCAGAAATAGCAGAAATATATGGCTTTGGCGTTGCTCTTTGGTAATTAGAAGGCCGCTAAATGACGCTGCACATCACATGTGTATTATGGCTAGCAGTGAAGGGATTAATTAGGTAGTTGTAGGGAGCTTGCAGGGTTAATTTTAACTTTAGTGTAGATATCAGCCTCCCACCTGACACATCACACCCCTGATCCCTCCCAAACAGCTCCCTTCCCTCCCCCACCCCACAATTGTTCCAGCCATCTCACTTCTGTCAGTACTAAAATAAAAGGTATCTTTGAATTTATTTATTTTTTAGCATATATACATATGCTGCTGTGTAGGATCCCCCCTTAGCCCCCAACCTCCCTGATCCCCCCCCCAAACAGTTCTCTAACCCTCCCCCTCTGCCTTATTGGGGGCCATCTTGGGTACTGGCAGCTGTCTGCCAGTACCCAGTTTGCAAAAAACAATGGGTTTTATTTTATTTTTTCATTTTTTTTCTGTAGTGTAGCTTCCCCCCCCCCCCACAGACCAATACCAAATGTTTACATGTTCTTTGCTTTTTTTGCAAGTTATAGGGCAATAAATACAAGTAGCACTTTGCTATTTTCAAAATTAGCGATAGTTACATTGGAACACTGATATCTGTCAGGAATCCCTGAATATCCCTTGACATGTATATATTTTTTTTAGAAGACAACCCAAAGTATTGATCTAGGCCCATTTTGGTATATTTCATGCCACCATTTCCCCACCAAATGCGATTAAATAAAAAAAAAAAGTTAACTTTTTCACTAACTTTAGGTTTCTCACTGAAATTATTTACAAACGGCTTGTGCAATTATGGCACAAATGGTTGTAAATGCTTCTCTGGGGTCCCTTTTGTTAAGAAATAGCAGACATATATGGCTTTGGCATGGCTTTTTGGTAATTAGAAGGCTGCGTATTATGCCCAGCAGTTAAGGGGTTAATAAGGTAGCTTGTAGGGTTAATTATAGCTTTAGTGTAGAGATCAGCCTCCCCATCTGACATATCCCACCCCCTGATCCCTCCTTGACCACCCTCAAACAGCTCTCTTCCCTCCCCCACCTCACAATTGTCACCGCCATCTTAAGTACTGGCAGAAAGTCTACCAGTACTTAAATAAAATGTTTTTTTTTATTATTTTTTTTAATATTTATTCTGCAGTGTTGGATCCCCCCATTAGCCCCCAACCTCCCTGATCCCCCCCCCCCCCCCACAACAGCTCTCTAACATATTTGCCCCCATCTTCCCATCTTGGGTACTGGCAGCTGTCTGCCAGTATCCAGTTTGCAAAAAAAAAAAGGTGATTTTTTTTTGGAAAAAAAGCCAATTTTCTGTTGTGTAGCTGCCTCCCACGTCAATAGCCTATCCCCCTCCCCGATCACTTTCTTTAACATTTGCTGCTATGGCTCCCAACCACCAATGATCTGCACCATCGCTGGCCGATGCAGAGAGGACCACAGAGTGGCTTTCTCTGCATCGGTACCTAAAAAAGGGTATTGCAGGATGCCTCAATATCAAGGCATCACTGTAATACCCTGAAAGCATCTGAAAGCGATCACGATTGCTTCCACCGATTGAAACCCCAGAGGGCGTGTCAGGCACATTCTTGGTCCTTAACTGACACTTTTTCTAGGACGTGCCTGACATGTCCTTGGTCATTAAGGGGTTAATGTTCAGGGTATTGTAAATAATTTGATGAACTTTTAACTTCTTTCTTTTATTTTATTTTTTTATTTATTTTTTAATAACAAGCTTTACTGAGAATAGAGACATAACATAATAAAAATCAGACAAACAAAATACATTATGCCTGACGTAGTCTTACAATGCAACATGAAATTTACAATGTCTATTACATAACAATGCGTAATGGGATTCTTTAAACATAAGATCATTAAATTTGAGCATGAGTCTCTATTTTAAAAAAAAAGGAAAGGATGTGAAGTCCAGTAGAATGAGCTTGTTATAGCGATTTTACAGCTTAAAACAAACTAAATTGGTAATGACATTGACCAAGAATTAATAGCATGGGGAGCATCCCTTATCCAGCATTCCGTAGGTAAACTCCTTAGAGACAGCAAAAGTTGTTTTTTTTTAAAGTCTTTATTTTCCGTTGAAACAAAGGAACATCCATGAATCACAAACTTTGTCTACAATCATAAAAATATGTCAAAACAATACAGCAAAATATTTCCGTTATAGATGCAAAAGTAAAAATTAAATTACATACTACATGTAGTTCAACAACAACATTAATTAAATAACAAAAGAGCAGCAGACAAGTGACAATATAATCTTTTGGAACTAATCAATAAACTTTTAAATCCTTACTTCAAATGGTGAACATGAATTTCTTAAAGGGGCATGAAAGTCATGTTTTGGGGTAAATTACCATGTCTGCAGGTAAACAGATTTGCAAGTATGGAACCTATCCATCTGCAATCAATACAACATTTAACATTGCACCAGAGGATTCTTATTCAATACCGCCTCCTGCTCCGGCGCAACTAATTGCACTAGAGCAAGGTGTGTCAATCACCCAGAATGAGTGAGTGTTGTGGTGATTAATCTCACCATTTCTGAGGTGGCACAAAAGAAAAATAAGCTGTTTTAGCTTCCTAAATACGTGGAGCAGGCTTGAGCATGCAGCTTTATAAAATTAACCCATTTGTACAGTATATGTCTAATTATATCATCAATTAATTATTGAATTACTGAAAAAGTAAATCCATTTGAAACACATTTAAAGGGACAGTCTACCATAGAATTGTTATTGTTTTAAAAGCTAGATAATCCCTTTATTACCCATTCCCCAGTTTTGCATAACCAACACAGTTATATTAAAGGGACAGTCAAGTATAAATTAAACTTTCATTATTCAGATAGGACTTTTAATTTTAATCAACTTTCCAATTTACTTTTATCATCAAATTTGCTTTTTTCTCTTGGTATTCTTAGTTTAAACTAAACATAGGTAGGCTCATATGCTAATTTTTAAGCCTTTGAGGGCTGCCTCTCATCACATTCTTTTTAAATCTCTTTTCAACACAAAGAGACAGAAAGTACACGTGGGCTATATAGATAACACTGTGTTCAGGCACAGAAAGTTATTTAAGATCTAGCACAATACAATGCTAAATTTAAGACAATAGATAATAAACAGTCAGAGTCATGTGATCAGGGGGCTGGAAGAAGGTTCCTAGATACAAGGTAATCACAGAGGTAAAAAGTACATTAATATAACTGTGTTGGTTATGCAAAACTGGGGAATGGGTAATAAAGGGATTATCTATCTTTTAAAACAATAACAATTCTATGGTTGACCGTTGACTGTCCCTTTAATATACTTTTTACCTCTGTGATTACCTAGTATCTAGGAATCTTCTTCCAGCCCCCTGATCACATGACTGTGACTGTTTATTATCTATTGTCTTAAATTTAGCATTGTTTTGTTCTAAATCTTAAATAACCCCCTGTGCCTGAACACAGTGTTATCTATATGGCCCACGTGTACTTTGTCTCTTTGTGTTGAAAAGAGATTTAAAAAGCATGTGATAAGAGGCAGCCCTCAAAGGCTTAGAAATTAGCATATGAGCCTACCTATGTTTAGTTTAAACTAAGAATACCAAGAGAAAAAAAGCAAATTTGATGATAAAAGTAAATTTGAAAGTTGATTAAAATTAAAAGTCCTATCTGAATAATGAAAGTTTAATTTATACTAGACTGTCCCTTTAAACACAATAAAAAAATAGGATACTGGCATTTTATTAATGATTTGCAAACCTAATTGAAAACTCTAAAGAGTATGTTTATCTTAAATTATCTTTAGCAGTTAGAGCTAAATCTAAATAAATGTGTGCACTGCCCTTATATATACTTACTCCATTTACAATTAACATTCCACAGGTGGTTTTTAGAGGAAAATTTGTATCTCTGGCGATGTTACTTAGCAACTCTGAAAGGTTTTGTAAAAATGAGTTATGCACTTGCAACCTTCACCTGTTATCAATTCAGACATAATACATGTATACATATGTTTTTAATTACGTACTTAACTAACTAAATGTACATCTATGTCTGACCCACTATGTTTAGTTAATATATTTTCTTCATGGTTTAAAATAATATTTTTAACAGTTATGGCTTATTACTTTAATATACTTAACATACACTTTGATAGGTATCTTTTATGTATAACATTTTAGAGTGAAAATAATTCTTATAATATTAATCAATATATGGGTGTTTTACTTGTTTTAAAATAGCTTCAAATTGTGTGTTACTAGTTATAAAGTGCATTTTGTCCCTTTATGTCAAAGAGAGTAAATTAGTAAAATGTAAAGTTGAGTCCATAAATGGCCATAAGCTGCTTATGGGCTCAATGTAAAGTGTGCTCAAATTAGCAAAAAAAAGACCTTTTACTATAGTATTTTAGCAAACATAAAACAAAAATCTGACAACTTTGTAAACCGTCAGATGGTAACGTTATTATTTTTTTTAGCAATCATTTTAATTCATCTGATGTCTTTTATATCATCTTTCATTGTATTCTTTAAAATGTTGTTAAAAGCTCATATTATAATATAAATATACAAATAAACACATACAGCAACTTGCATGGGTCACACCCTTCCTTTACATGTTCTTTACGTTTTAGTTTTCTTTAAAGGGTCTTTATCCAAGCTATACAAATTATTTAGATTGAAAAATGTACTGTCACAGTTACATAACAATTAGACAACTATTATATATTTATTATCTTAGCAATTCAAAGGAGCATCTGAACTTCAATGCTCCCACACTGTTTGAATATACAACTTTGGCCGGTGCCTCTCACACTCCTCCCATGCAGAGCCAATTCAATAGAGCTCTCACCCTGCTATTGAAATAGAAGTTGTAAATGCTATTGGGCACTTTCACCCATTCATCTATAAATTTACTATAAATACTTCCTATTTCCACTTTTATATTTAAAAAGCTTACATTTCAGTATTAAAAATATAGAACAGTTAAGTATAGTAAACTGAACCATAATATAGTACAGTATAAAATATTAAAGTATGTCGCAAAACATTGAGATATTTGCCAACTAGTATATTTTTTTTTTTGCTTATTTGTGTTTTCCTGGTCCCTTATATCAGTTTAAAGGGACAGTAACACTTCCTGGGGTTTTTTTTATTAAAAAATGTGCTTTGTCCAACAGTCCCTAGAGAGACCAAAAAAACAATATCTGTAACCCAGGGTTTAGGTTTAAAGGGACAGTCTACACCAGAATTTTTATTGTTTTAAAAGATAGATAATCCCTTTATTACCCATTCCCCAGTTTTGCATAACCAACACAGTTATAATAATATACTTTTAACCTCTGTGATTATCTTGTATCTAAGCCTCTGCAAACTGCCCCTTTATTTCAGTTATTTTGACAGACTTGCAGTTTAGCCAATCAGTGCCTGCTCCCAGATAACTTCACGTGCATAAGCACAGTGTTATCTATATGAAATACGTGAACTAACACCCTCTAGTGGTGAAAAACTGTTAAAATGCATTCTGAAAAGAGTTGGCCTTCAAGGTCTAAGAAATTAGCATATGAACCTCCTAGTTAAGCTTTTAACTAAGAATACCAAGAGAACAAAGCAGAATTGGTGATAAAAGTAAATTGGAAAATTGTTTAAAATTACATGCCCTATCCGAATCATGAAAGTTTACTTTGGCCTAGACTGTCCCTTTAATAAAATGCTGCAATTTGCCTAAACCAGCTATTTGATTTGCAGCATTAGCTGGTTACAGAATTAGATTTTTAGACTCTCTAGGTAGCCTGGGTCAAAGCAAAATGTTTACATAAAAGCAAGAGGTAGCTATATGTTAATAGGGAACATCTAAAGCTATCTTCAAGCAAAATAAATAAATACATAAATAAACAAAAATGTGAGCTGAAACATCCCTTCATTCAATTTTAAAATAGAAACTCAAGATACAACGCTTACATTTTTTTTATTGTGTGTGAAACACATTTCAGCTGTTATTTTTTTAAAGTAGATTTAATATTCAAATATTATTTTTATTGTCCGTATTAAATGTCTTTATACTATTGTTCATGGGTAATCTGTAGCATCAGATTACCTACTTTATTTGTAATCACAAATATGACCACACACATCCTAAACTCTGAGAATAAAATGAAGTTGCATTAGTAATATAACTATAGGTTTCTTAAGAGTTTGTCTAAAAAATAAAAACTATTGTGCATTATATTATGAAGGCACCTTTAAAAACTGAAGATTAAAGGGACAGTCTACACCAATATTTTTATTGTTTAAAAAGATAATGCCTTTATTACTCATTCCACAGTTGTGCACAGCCAACATGGTTATATTAAAGGGACATTAAACACTTTGAGATGGTAATATAAAATGATAAATTGTATATATATAAAACAACTCTGCAATATACTTTCATTATTTATTTTGTCCTCTTTGCCTGTAATTCCATTCTGAAATTGTGAGCTTTTCAGTTCCTGTTAGAAATGGAAGTGCAGAACACTGTTATATCCCTCACAGCCATTGGCTGCACACTCTAGTGACCTATGTATAACTGTCTCTAATTGGCAACAGCAGAGAAGGTAACACAAGTTACAACATGGCAGCTCCCATTGTTTTATAAACACTAAAACTTTACACTTATTTTCTCACTATTTAAACAACTAATGAAGCTTTAAAAAAAAAAAAAATCTACATGTTAGTCATGGACTAATCTTTTCTTTGAATGCATCATTCTATCTAGCATGTATTTAGTGTTTAATGTCCCTTTAATGTACTTTTACCTCTGTGATTACCTTGTATCTAACCCCTGGAAACAACCCCCTCACCTCAAGGCTATTTATTTATCATCTATTGACTTGCATTTAACCAATTTATGCTGTGTCCTGCACAATTAATGGGAGAGAGCACAATGTTATCTATATGGCCCACATGAACTAGCAGTCTCTTATTGTCAAAAGCTAATAAAAAAGCATGTGATAAGAGGCTGTCTGTAGTGGCTTAGAAACAGGCAGACATCTAGAGGTTCAAATGTTTTTAAAATATAACAATGTTGGTTGTGCAAAGCTTGGGAATGAGTAGTAAAGGTGTTATCTATCTTTTTAAACAATTTTGGTGTAGACTGTCCCTTTAAATTATAACTACTATAAAAAATTGGCTCCATACACAGTGATCACAACTTTCTCTGGCAGCCAGAGTTAAAATGTAATTTTTATAACTAACAAAACCCTGAATGTTTGCTATTTGATGTATTATTTACCTTATGAACATCTTTCAGTAAACAAAACTTAAAGGGATAGGAAAGTCAAAATTATACTTGCATGGTTCAGAAAAAGCATGCAATTTTAAGACACTTTTAAATTCACTTCTATTTTCAAATGTACTTTGCTTTCTTGTTGAAAAAAAAATATGCACAAATCCTACACTAGTGAGAGATAGTTGCAGATTGGAGCCATCGCACATTTGTCTCTTGTGATTAGCTAACTAGATGTGTTTAGCTAGCTGCCAGTAGTGTAATGCTGTTTCTTCAATAAAGGATAACAAGATAATGAAGTAAATTTGATAATATTAGTAAATTAAATTGGAAAGTATTTTTTTAAAATGGTATGTTCTATCAAAATCATAAAAGAAAATGTGGTTTCCTGTGCCTTTAAAGAATAATAATTAATACATTTAATGAAGGTGAAATATAATTATTTTAGAGTTGGTACAAAGCTAAACAGAGAACATGCAATTTTATAAAAAAAAAATACATGTTCTCATTTGAATCTTCTTTCTGTCTGTAGATTTACATCTATCTTGTCTGAGATTGGATTAACCATTACAATGACTATGTTTGTGAATGGCTATTGTATAAAGTTTGTACCCACCCACTATTATCTACCTAAAAGAGGAGGCAAAATATAAAATGGCCCAGCAAAGTAATCCCATAAAACTAGAAAACTAGCTAAGTAAAGCTCATGTCTGATTCAAAAAAATGCCTCAAAACATCATAAAGAAAGTGATCACCTTGGAGGACAACCAAAGGATTTCTGCTTTCATCTTTATTTCCCCAAACTTCATTATTTGTTATGTGCACCAGGAGCAACAGTTACTTATAAGATCAAGTGGAATTATAACTACTGAAGAGACAGACTCTGAGGGGGACAATGATGAAATAGATGAGTACTGTAACTTGAAGTTGGATTACTATTGGCAGAATGATTCATGGGACAACCAAACCCTGGACAATGCAGATGTTTCCTTTTTTGATCTACTGTGTTTGGATTGTGGAAATCAATTCAGTGCTGATGCTGATGAACAAGTGTACTTAGTAAGTAAAGAGGAGAAAAATTGTGATAAAATTTATACACAGGGGAAATATGATACAACAAATAATCAAGTCGTCCTTACTGCTGAAAAGGAAGATTTGTACACAGAATCCTCATGTATGGGTAACCTAATCCAACAGGAATACAACAACTCAGGTAAGTCCAATTCTAATGTACCTTACATTAGCTAGTTTACATAGTCTTCAAACTGTTATATAGAGTATACATGTAATGTAAAGGTTTGTAAAAGTGCAAAAAGAAAATGCACTAATGTGTTGATGATTTTATTATTACACTATTACTTGCATATATTTATGTGTTTAAACCCTCAGCTCCAGAGTAACAATGCACTACTGGAAGCTAGCTATACATATCTGATGAGCCAACGACAAGAGACAAAAATGTGTGTTGACACCAATCGCCAGCTAGCTGGAGATAAATAAATTTGCTTTTTTAAAAAAGGATACTAAGAAAACAAATTGCATTTCATAATCAATGTACTTTTAACAGTGCCTTACAAATCTTTACCTGATTAATGAAAGATTAATTTTGACTTTCCTATCCCGTAAATGAGATATTAAAATACAATTTTCAATTTCAGCTTACTTTTATCATCCTAGATTTTTTTTTGCATAAATGTTGTAGATGATTCATTTATATAGCCCATCTAGGGGTGTTTTTGTAAAAATGTATAGTTTTGCTTATTTTTAAATAACATTGTGCTGCTTGTGTTATGGGTATTTTCATATGCAGTTGAGGGAGGGGAGTATCTGTTCTTCCTGCTTTATCAGCCTATTTCAGTTGGTGTCCCAGCCTAACCTCATCAACAGTGCTAAACTGGGAGATTCTAAATACATTTTTTAAAAGGTTTTATATTGGATTTTTATATCAGTATCTGTAGATATTCTTTTTTCTAGTCGTGTCTATTACATGCAGTTATATGAATATTGGTGTACACTGTCTCTTTAACATATTAACTATTCTATGACCCTTTAAACTTTTAAAGGGACATTAATCACTTTGAGATGGTAATATAAAATGATAAATCGTATGCATAGAAAATAATTCTCTACAATATACATTATTTATTTTGTCCCCTTTTTCTGTGTTTAAATTCTGAAATTGTGAGTTGTTCAGTTCCTGTTAGAAATGGAAGTGCAGAACACTGTTATATTCCCTGCAGCCATTGGCTGCACACTCTAGTGACCTATATATAGCTGTCTTTAATTGGCCATAGCAGAGAAGGTAACCTAAGTTACAACATGGCAGCTCACATTATTTTATAGACACCAAACCTTTACACTTATTTTATCAATATTTCAACAGCTAATGAAACTTTAAAAAGTCATTCTATCCAGCATTTATTTAGTGTTTAATGTCCCTTTAAAGTGTAGGCACAGTAAAAAGCTTGAGATTTTTATATAAAATGTTTAGATATGCCAGCAGAGGCAACTTTACAATATACTTTTATTCTTTATTTTGCCCTTTTTGTGTAATTTAGCTCAGAAATTTGAAACTTTTCCACTTGTTTGAACTTAAAATGCACCCTGTTGACTTCTCAAGACTAATCATGATGCTACATATCTTTCCTTATTTGGTTTTAACAGATAAAAACTACAAAACAATTCATTTTGTACTAACATTATGTCGACAAGCCTTGTTGTTTGCAGACTAAAGATCAGGTTGGCTTCTCTAACAAAGACAAAAAGTGGGTGGAGTTTTGCTGTTAATAAACATTTGCAGTAAAAAGGATGTTGATTTGTTTTAAAAAATGTTTATAGTTTGATGATTTGCTATTCTACAGAAACAAAACAGATATGTCTTGACTAGGGATGGGCAAATGTTTTTCAACATTCAAAAAATGAAACAAATTTTAACACATTCGTTCATTCATTTCAAATTTGAATGTTTGTAAAACATTCTAACATTTGTTTAACGTAATAGTATCTCTAAATATAGATTCAACATTTTCTAATAATTTGATTTAAATTATGCAATATTCGAATTAGAAAAATTGTAATTTATATATTTGTAATATTATTTCTAATGCTTTCTTTAAATGTAATATTCGAATTAGGCAATATTCAAAATAGCAACATTAAAATTGTTATATTTGTATCTATTATGTATCAATTTACTAAATTCCCTACCACATGAACTATTGAACTTCTGAATAGTATTTGCTAAATCAAATGTTACATTTGAAAATTTGAATGTGGACATTCAATTTAATTACGAACATTCAAATTTACAAGTGACATTCGAAAACTATAATAGCATTCGATTATAGATTTTTTAAGAATATTCGTTCTTATCAACATTCGATTATGTTAATTGAATTTCTACAAAAACATTTGTTCTAACATTCAAATTTGAATATAAAAACATTCCCCCATCCATAGACTTGACACAAGGTGTTTACTGTCCCTTTAAGAAATTTGCTTCCATTTTGAATAGTTTGTTATGCACTGATGTACATCAAGTTTGATCCATTCTCCCCAAACTAATCTCATGTTTTCTTTTCCTATAATTTGAAAATTGTATAGATAGCGTAGATTTGGTTACATTAACCACTTATCAAAGGCAAAGGTTGCATTCAGAACCTGATACTCATGGTGGTACGTTTCAGCATATGGAGGAGAGAGAAGATGAATTGAATGCTTCATATTCACAACTCTGTGCTGACCAATTTCACCCTTCCATTGAGACAGGACTGTGGGGTAACTTATACTGCAGTTGTGGTCTGCTAAAGTGTTATTGTGATTTTCATAGACTGCTGTCCGAAGACCAAGACCACTTACCAAACAATCTCTTCACTCCATATTATCACTTTGGGGAAGCAAATCAAGTATCAGAACATGCTGCTGATCAGTTCTACACTTCCAATCGGACAGGATTGTGGGGAAACTTGTACTGTACCTGTGGTCTGCTAAAATATTATTGTGAGACTCATACGTTGCAGTCAGAGTACCAAGAATTTGGTCTGAATGAAACTTATAATGATATGACTCCATCATATCATGGACTAACCCATCCTGATATCGTAGGGAACTATACAAGATATGATTTGTACCTTGCAGAAACAGCAGCAGAGCAAGACAGAGGACTCTATGGACACCACCATTTTATGATTTCAAACACTAATCAATATATTGTTCAGCATCATGCTGATAACTTTATTGATAATTGTTATCTGGAACGATGTTATGAGGAGCCAAATCTATGGGGAAATTCCTATTGTAGTTGTGGATTGCTAAAGTGGTACTGTGAGATACACAGAATGCAGCAGGAAATAAATTAAGTTAAAGTATTTTAAAAAAAATTAATTAGATGTAAAAAAGATTATTATTTTTTTGTAGTATAATTTTCTGTTTGACTTAAAGGGATATGAAACCCAAAATGTTTCTTTCATGATTCAGATAGAGCATGCAATTTTAAACAACTTTCAAATTTACTTTTATTATCAATCAACGTAGTGCTCCAGATGCCTACCTAGGTATCTCTTCAACAGAGGATATCAAGGGAACAAAGCAAATCTGATAATAAAAGTCAATTGAAAACTTGTTAAAAATGTTATGCTCTGTCTAAATGACAAAATAATTTTTTCATATCTCTTTAATGACAGTAGATCAAAAGATGTGTAGACAATATATACACAGTATATTTTTAGTTGTATAAACTTTCAAGATTGACTTTATCAAATATATTTATTCAATATTTTATAGTAGTATTTAAATTGTCATATGGAATCTGAATTAATATCTTAGAAAACCATGCCTTTAAAAAAAGAAACATTTTAAAGTTACTGTATATATTTTCAAATGGAAAATGAAAAGGTACTATAGGATGTATATATATTTTGCTAATAAATTGATTACAAATACAGACATGCTTTTGTTGTTTATTTGCCTTTGGTACCCACCCACCAACTGATGTCTCCTTAAAAATGAGTGGGCAATAATTATACTAATTAATTAAATATAATATGAAAGATTATTGAAAGTGACCCCTTGTTTTAAATCAATCAAATTGTTTCTTTCTACATATAATGAGAAACAAAGTGTTATAGATTCTGATTTTGTTTATATGTGTGTGTGTTAAAAGCACATACTATGTTTATACAAAAATATATAAAATGTCCAGACTGAAATCATTTATCTTATAAGCAATTTTTATAATATCTATTCAAAAGCAGATGCTTGTAGATTCACATTACAAAAGACATTCATGCAAACATTGTTCTCAAAGGAATATGAACCAAAAATGTTCTATTGTGATTATGATAGAGCAAACCATTTTTTTAAACTTTCCAAATTACTTCTTTGATCAAATTTGCTTTCTACCCATGTTGTTCCCAGGTTCACATTTTGTTCTATATTTAAGAAATAACTAAGTAGATGTCTTTAGCACTACATGGCAGTGAATAGTGTTGCCATCTAGTGGTCTTGCATATGAATAACATTCTTGCAAAACTGCTGCCATGTAGTGCTCCAGTCACGTGCACACTCCTGGGCTGACATCACTAATTTTCAACAAAAGATACCAAGAGAACAAATACAATTTGATAATAGAAGTAAATTATAAAGTTGTTTAAAATTGCATACTTTGTTTTGGGTTCCATGTCCCTTTAAAGGAACATCCAATTACAAATAGAAAATGCTTGAATTTTTTAAAACATGCTATTATTGCACCATTTTTTGCATATAATTATGTGTTTAAATATATATACAAAATATTCTGTATGCGCCAGATACAATCTCAGAACAAACTGGATGAGATACAAATAAATGTGTGATCAGATATGTGAATTCAGAAATAAGAGTGATATCCCAATCCAAAATATAGGTAAGGGGAGGAAAGTGCAAAAAATGTGCCAAAGAAAAAAATGCAAATAAAAATGATTACAAATGAAATCGGCTGCTTTCTCTTCATAGAACGACTTCTGCACGGATGAAGTGGACAATCTGAAAGATGAAAAAGAAAGACGGAGCTCCAATGGTGAAATAAGTTGCCACAGCAGGTAGTCCATACATTAGGTACAATGATATACTCACAAGCGATCATCGCACTGAATAGTGCAGTATAGGCAGGCTGAACTATTTGAGCCGTCAGCTGACTCACTCTCTGGTCTCACCAAAGGTAGTGCAAGGCCCAGGAGATAGGATAACTACTAAAATGAGCTTGAAAAAATGAAAAAAGTATAGCAGAAATCAAATTGTGTCCTGCTGTTAGAGGGAGGAACATTACTTCCACCCCCCCCCAGTGATATGGCTCCAAACACAATGTAAAATCAATAACTTAATTAAAATCACAACACGTTTCATCAGGTTATAAATAATACATACCGTTGATGCACTTAAATATCTTATGTCGGTGTGCCTACATGTCTACTGTGCATATCCCGGGTAACAAGAATTGGATTGGTCCACCTCTAAATCAATAGATGACATATTCCGTAATTTAGATCTATGATAGAAAGTTCACACATCGAATAAGATTATAATGCCACCCCATTATGGGTGTGCTAAATATAATATTAATAATTAGCCTTGTGCATTATCAACCGACATAAAAATGGCTCTTGTCAAAAATCAGGGGGATGGTTAATCATATATTAAAAAAAAGGCTGTAAATACTGTAACTCTAAAAATCTAAAATCCCCAAATGATCTTAAAAGTGTCCGCTCAAAAAAGGGGGGCTAAAAATAATAATAATTAAAATGTATTAGCCCAGATAGACCCAATAGGAATAAGCTCTTGCCATAAGACCATACATATAATAATATACAGAAATAATGAAATAATACAAAACAAAACATCTTAAACCAATACTAGATAATCCAGTTATTCATAGATAATAGTCATGAAAAAACTAATAAGAAACATAAACACTCATAATTATTAGTGCCACAAAATCTTAATGCCTATAATAGATTGATTATAAATATGTTACATGTGAGGCTACCAACACACATGGAAAACCCCCAAAATATATAACATACAAAATGAATATTGGTACACATGTATTTCCCAAAAAGGTCAAACACGTACGTGTATATACACACACAGGGGCCCCTTTATCAAGCTTGAACGGAGCTTGTGGGCCTGTGTCTGCTGGCGAGTCTTCAGACTCGCCAGAAACAGCAGTTATGAAGCAGCGGTCACAAAGACTGCTGCTCCATAACCCCTGTCCGCCTGCTCTTAGCAGGCGGACAGACATCGCCGGAATTCAACCCGATAGAGTACGATCGGGTTGATTGACACCTCCCTGCTGGTGGCCGATTGGCCGCGAGTCTGCAAGGGGCGGCATTGCACCAGCAGCTCTTGTGAGCTGCTGGTGCAATGCTAAATATGGGAGAGCGTATTGCTCTCCGCATTCAGCAAGGTCTTGCGGACCTGATCCGCACTGTCGGATCAGGTACGCAAGACCTTTGATAAATAGGCCCCATTAATATCAATGAGATAGCTATAAGCGATGTAATAAAATAAAAATTAAATAAATATATATATATATATATATATATATATATATATTATATATATAAAATAACAATACTGATAGTAAACTAAACATAAAAACCAATGTATAAAAAATGTTCCTAAAAATAAATCAATTGAATACTGCCATATCTATATTTTCATTTAAACCATATGAAGAAAGGGTATGATGGAGTTTCCATATCCAGTAAGTTTCTCTGTCTCAACCTTTCTATATCTATTCACACCCCAAGATTTTGAAATAAACTCAATGGGTGTGATTTTAATAATCTCTATTATTTTCATGATTACAAACAACATGTCAAGGGACAGTATGTTTCCAACAAGAATTATTCACATTCCTAAGATGTTCACTCCATCTCTTTTTTATAGATATAGATATTCTCCCTGTATATTGAATCCCACAAATACATTCAAGGAGATAAACCACATAAGAGGAATCACAAGTGATACTTGAAGTTATATTAAATTTATCTTTTGTTACATTGGGCATGAAATTATTGGTACCCTGTTGTGACATAGCTACACATCCATAAAGTTTTTTCCCGCATTTGAAGATACCTTTCTTGTTAAATTGATTATTCTCTACACACTTAATACTGGATTTAACATTTTTTTCATTACATTTTACAGGGGCAACTTATTTTTTAATGTCAGGCTCTCCTAAAAGGGGAGGAGAGAGTCACCTTTAGAATCTGATCCTTCATCAGAATTAACCAATACTTATTTAGAGCAGCTTTAATTTGGTGATGGCTGCAGTTAAACTGTGTGAATGAATCTTAATTCATATTTAGTCTCTTTAATTTGTGGTGTTAACAGACTTAAATATTATTTTCTCTCCTTTTTTTGGCTTGTAAAAAACCCTTTATCTGTTAAGACTATTGGATAGCCTTCTCTATGAAACATTGTATAAGTAATTTAGATTGCTCTTCAAAAACATCAATATCTCTGCAGTTCCTTTCAATGTCTTCAGAACTGGTATGGAATGTTTCTGATCCAGGGAGCATAATGGTAAACTTTAAAATGCAAGTATCTATTAGAATCTACTTCTTTAAAAAAGGTTTTTTTTGTTGATACTGAGCCCTCTTTATTCCAAGAAAGTACAAGGTCAATACTAGAAAACATCCATCTTAGAAAAGAATGATTTACCCATATGTTTGAATTGAGGTGCTCCACAATTATCTTGACCCCAGAGAGGGATCCCTCCCAAATGAATATAAGATCCTCTATGTAGCAGCCATAGAACACCAATGCATTGCCTTTATAGTAGAATTATGAGTAATCCACAAACTGTCAAATCATAAGCCAAATCATAATAACAGGTCATACCAAATCATAAACACCACAATGCACCAGAATTGACAAGAAATTAAAGGGACAGTCTACACTAAAAATTGTTATTGTTTAAAAAGATAGATAAATGCCTTTACTACCCATTCTCCAGCTTTTGCACAACCAACATTGTTAGATTAATATAATTTATATAATTTAAACCTTTAAATTTTCTGCCTATTTCAAGGCTCTTTGACAGTTTCTTACTCACCTGCTTTTATATTTGCTTTTCACAACGGGAGACTGCTAGTTTATGTGAGCATATAGATAACAATAGCGTTCACGGCCCAAGGAGTTATTTAAGATTTATCACAACACAGTACTAAATGCAAGTCAATAGATAATAAATAAAAACGTCATGTGATCAGGGGGCTGTCAGAAGATGCTTAGATACAAGGTAATCACAGAGGTAAAAAGTATATTAATATAGCTGTGTTGGTTATGCAAAACTGTGAAATGGGTAATAAAGGGATTATCTATCTTTTAAAACATATAAATTCTGTTGTAGACTGTCCCTTTAAGCGGCCTCACAAAACCAAAGTAGCATGACCGCGGTGCTACTCAGGGGTGTCAATGGCAAATGGCAGGTTGAAAATTCTCCAGATAGGAGGGCCCATTTGAGTTTGACGCGACAGACCACCACTCTATGAACCTATACTCCCTAGAATCACACCCCTCCCCCCAGCATCACCTCAACCCTCGTGCTAGGCCGCGAATTTCACCACTTAAATATGATTGACTATTAAACATGAACTGTATTACCTTAATTCAAGGGTTCAGGTCAACAGACCACCAACAGTTGCATGCCTCATGGAATCCATTACCTTAATGAGAAAAACACAGGTGGTCATATACACTTACTGTGTGGCAACCTGCTTTATACCTTTCAAAACCCCTTCCACCTGAAACACAATAATTGTTTATATTACACTACTAGTCCTAAGCCCGTTCACACGGGCCATTTTTTGCAGTACAGCGGCTCCCACCCCTTGTGCTCTCTCCCTCCACCTCTCTTTTGCTCTGTCTCTCTCCCCCTCTCTTTTTGCGCGCTCTCTCTCTCCAACCTCTCTTTTGTGCTCTCTCTCCCCCCTCTCTTTTGCTCTCTCTCACCCCCTCTCTTTGAGTTCTCTCCTCTCCTCCCCTCTCTTTTGAGCTCTCTCTCCCCCCCTCTCTTTTGCACTCTCTCTCTCCCCCCCTATCTTTTGGCTCTCTTTCTCTCCCCCTCTCTTTTGCGCTCTCTCTCCCTCTCTTTTGCGCTCTCCTCCCTCTCCCCCCATCTCTTTTGCACTCTCTCTCTCCCCCAACTCTTTTGCGCTCTTTCCCCCCTCTCTCTCCCCCCTCTCTTTTGCGCTCTCTCTCTTCCCCCCTCTTTTGCGCTCTCTCTTCCCCCCCCTCTTTTGCGCTCTCTCTCCCCCCCCTCTTTTGCGCTCTCTCCCCCCCCTCTCTTTTGCGCTCTCCCCCCTCTCTTTTTTGCTCTCCCTCTCTCTCCCCCTCACTCTCTCCCCCCTCTCTTCCCCCTCTCTCCCCCCTCTATCTCCCCCTCTCTCTCCCCCCTCTCTTTCTCCCCCCTCTCTCCCCCCTTTCCTCTCTTCCCCCTTTCTCCCCCCCTTTCCTCTCTCTCCCCCCCTCTCTCTCTCTCCCCCCCCCTCTCTCTTTTTCTCTCCTCTCTCCCCCTCTCTCTCTCACCTCTCTCTCCCCCTCCTCTCCCCCTCTCTATCTCTCTATCTCTCTCCCTCTCTATCTCTCTCCCCTCTCTATCTCTTCTTCCCCTCTATCGCGTGACCGCGCCCTGACCACGCCCCCTTTCATGCCCCTTTCATGTCGGCCACGCCCCTTCACATCGGTCATGCCCACTTCTGCCGCAGATCAGCTATGGACTCAAAGGCCAGGTGTGTTTGTCCTTGTGCTGTCTCTACTGCGCCATGCAGCTTCGGACAAACACACTTGGCCTTTTATTATATAGGATGCATTACTCAGCAGCTGCTGCCAACCCTGTTCATATGACCCAATGCAAACAACACCAGCCGAACACTACTGCTACACATTACAACAAGTTTTAATCCTTAAGCCACTTCCTTTCTAGTTAGTCAGTACACTTTACTAAAATACTTTTCATTTTTGAAGCATGGTGAGTCGTCGTAAAAAGGACTCATATTCCACTGAAAAATTGCTTCAAAAAGTCTTGAAAATATTAAAGTAGTACATTTTATGCCATTATACTCCTGAAGCCTGTAGAACTGCTAGTGATTAATTTTGGACCTACCCTAGTAATAGGTACACGTTTTTTTTAAAACAATTTTTTTTCTATAAGACTATATGATTAAAGCTATGCTTCCTTTATAAAGGGAAAACTGTACTATAACATATTTCCACTAATGTATTCTGAATTACTTGTTATAACTGCCACTGAGTAATACAAGTATAGGGCATTTTTACTTCAGGTTTGTTTTTATTTTGAATATCTGCTTTTGTTTATTGAAACCCATTGTTCTCAAACAATGTGCCAAAGTAAATAGGCTAAGCTTGCATGAAGAGCAGACCTGTTTTTTTGTACACAAAGGACCAATAGTTAGACTTTAAGATGTTAATTATGGGTGAGTTTCAATAAAATACACCTTAAAATACAAAAATATCTTTCTTCTCGGGAAGGTTGCTTTCTTTTGCTGTCTCCTATTTTAAAAGATTTTCTATAGAGAATGCTTCACTATTCCCATTTTCAGCGGTAGTTTGAATAGTAAGAGATTGTTCTTTTCAGCTCTTAAAGGACCAGTCAACACATTAGATTTGCATAATCAACAAATGCAAGATAACAAGACAATGCAATAGCACTTAGTCTGAACTTCAAATGAGTAGTAGATTTTTTTATAACTAATTTCAAAGTTATGTATATTTCCACTCCCCTTGTACCATGTGATGGCAATTAGCCAATCACAAATGCATATACGTATAGTCTGTGAATTCTTGCACATGCTCAGTAGGATCTGGTGACTCATAAATTGTAAATATAAAAGACTGTGCAAATTTTTTTTAATGGAAGTAAATTGGAAAGTTGTTTAAAATTACATGCTGTATCTGAATCATGAAGATTTAATTTAAACTGAGTGTCCCTTTAATAAATAGATTTAAATTGCCATCTTTTATGTGTGTGACCAGTTGTTTAATATTGTGAACAGCAAAACTGGCATGCAGAACAACTTAGAAGTAATTACAATGTTTATATTTCATTCTACTTGTACAAGAAATATAAATTATTCAATAAATGTAATTATCACATACTAATTGTACATATTTGAAATTATTATTTAACATCTTTATGTAAAGGGAAACACAACACAAAACTGAGAAACACATTGGGCAAACACAAGTAGCGCTTTATACGTTTTCTGCGCACGATGTGGCATACATACACATACATAGAGAAACATGGATTTATATGTATAGATATATGTTTAACTAAGGAAATAATGAAAATATTTTACATTACAATCGTATGCACATTAAACAATATCTCATGTATTTTCAAAGAGATTTTCGTATATAGATCTAGAGATATCTAGACATACTGTATATATATATTCATATACCTATCTCACATTAAATAGATATACCAGTCCAAAAATCATCACATATATAGAGAAATATTTATTTTGAATTAAATAGAACATATTCCATTGCAAAAAAAATTTCGGAATATGAAATATTTGCATTTTCATGTACACCTTTTGTTTTTTATGTTTTTATTTTCTATTTGCCTTCTCCATTGACTTCTATGGGGAATACGTGAACCTGCATGCAATTTCGCAGCTTGCATTACGCGGCTTAACGAGCATTTAAAATAAGTTATTTCTCAACTTGTCATAGCTGTGCAACCCCAAATGTGAAAAAGCCATAACGCGAGTGGAGTTTTTGCAACTGAATTGCCGCCCGACTTGTAATCTTGCCCATAGAAAACATTTTACTACCTGAAACTCAGTTTGTTAAAGACAAATAAATAGCTATTAATATATATTTAAAGGGACACTCAATAAAAATTAAACTTTCATTATTCAGATAGAGCATGCAATTTTAAACAACTGTCCAATTTACTTCCATTAACAAAATGTGCAGTCTTTTTATATTTACAATTTTTGAGTCTCCAGCTCCTACTGAGCATGTGCAAGAATAAGTGTGTATGCATTTGTGAATGGCTCATTGCTGTCACATGGTACGTGTATGCATTTGTGATTGGCTGATGGCTGTCACATGGTACAGGGGGTGTGGAAAAAGACATAACTTTTAAAATTGTCAGAAAAAAAATCTACTACTCATTTGAAGTTCAGACTAAGTGCTATTGCATTGTCTTGCTATATTGCATTTGTTCATTATGCAAATCTAGTGTGTTGACTAGTCCTTTAAGAGAGATTAAGGTCATCTAAGAAAAAAAAAAAAAAAGAATAACTGATGATGGTAAATCCCACCATTTAAGGCAGGGGTCAACAAGCTTTTTGTTTAAAAATCCAAATAGTATATATTTTTAGCTTTCCAGGCTAAGAAGTGAACCTAAAGATATAATATAGGTAATTCTATAACAAAAGAGATAACATATTTCCACAAATTTGTATTGACAAAATTAAAAATATATGACGAACAAATGACCCCCCCCATGAAACTTACTTTGCTTGCAGCCTCATTTTCATTTTTTAATTTTTTTTGTGAAGAAATTCTGCTGTGATCAGATTCGATTTTACATTTTAAAATTTTTCTATGCTTTGTTTTCCTTAAGGTTGAAATATTGTAGTGTGTGATATTGCGTATCGGGTCCCACGCTATCATTAGCGTGCCACTTGTAATCTTGCCCATAATATGCTGCAGCACTCTCTCACTACCAGAGGTTATCACATAACATATACTTTAAAGTAGATACGCCCCTTTATGTGTCAGGTGTCATCTTCAAGATATTAAGCTCAAGCTCAAGGGGAGCAACTTCAAATAAAGAACCCCATAGATGCCAAGGGGGCAACCTCAAGTAGATGCAAACAGGAACAACTAACCAGATAGCTACAAAGTGAAGACAATTAAACTCCTTACTTATCTCCATAGGCCCATAGAGGTATTAGTTTTAACAAAATGAAAATCTGTTTGAATGCACCAACGAAAATAAAGAAAACCAAAAATTACTGATGAAAATCGTCAATATTTATTGGTTTCCTTTATTTTTTAAGGGGTTAATACTTACTTTAGAGTGCTATCCATGCTCGCAAGAGCACATTAAAGGGACAGTCTACACCAGAATGTTTATTGTTTAAAAAGATAGATAATCCCTTTATTACCCATTCCCCAGTTTTGCATAACCAACAACGTTATATTAATACACTTTTTTTTTTATTTATTCATTTTTATTATCATTATTTAGCAGCATGGCACAAAAGGATGTCATTGTTGACACAAAAGTTTAAACAGAAACAAAAGAGGGAGAAACCATCAGTCTCCAAAAAAAAGGAAAACGTACTCCCGTATAGTAAAATGAAATAGTAGAGCTAGACTGTCCGTGATAAGTCCATTTAAAAACAGTAGCCCCACTCCATATAAATGCATGGTGATTGACAATGACACCAAAGTACAAAACATAACTTAAACAACAACAAAACTATGCCGAAATGTCTTAATTTAGGATCGCTTTGTATATATTCTACACATCTAGTGGTATCCCTCGACTTTGTATTTAACTATCAACCTTTGAGAAAAGTGCTAAGCTAAAGAGGTCATTATTAAAGTATCAGGCAGGGGTGGGACCACATCAGCCATACCCCTCTAAGGTAACACTAGGCCTGTCATTTCTCCTAGGTCACTCCTCTAACTTGTGTAAAGCTCCCCCCTTCTATCCTCAGATCATTTTGGATTTCATCCCAGATGAATTTTAAATCATGGAAGAATCCTAACCTATTCAATTTAAAGAAACCATATTCTTCCATTCTCAAGGCATCTGTCATGTAAGAGTGCCAGTCCTTTAGGGTTGGGCAGATTTGAGATTTCCAGAGCCTAGCAACTAAGGATCTAGCAGAATTCAATGCCAACTGAATTAGTCGTGTTCTTAATTTACATTTACATTAAGGTAACAGGTTCAGTAGGGCCGTTGTCGTGTCTAGCTGATAGGAATCCCCCCAACATATTATTACTTGTAGTATATTCTGTATGCCCTCCCAAAAAGATGACAATTTAGGACATGTCCACCATATGTGTGTCATCGTCCCCCTTTCCCCACAACCCTTCCAACAAAGGTCTGACGAGGCAGGGAAAATGCATTTAAGTCTGGTAGTTGTCAAGTACCACCTAGTCAGGAGTTTGTAATTTTTCTCTAAAAATCTAGCTGAGGATGAAGATTTTCTTGTGTTATTAAAATTTTTAACCCACTCTGCTTCTGTGATAGTCTTATTCAATTCCCTATGCCAGCGTTCTATATAATCAGGAAGTTTCGAGCTCTGTGCATTAACTAGGAGTCTCTTAGCCCACGATAAGGTGTCATGTGCTGAACTTGTCATAGCGAATGTCTGTTCGAAGGGTGTGAGATTTCTTGTAAGTGACTGTTTGAGAGGGGGGGTATGGAGAAAATGGTGAACTTGGTTATATTTTAGCCACCTAACAAAAATTCCACCTAGGATGTCTGTAAGGTCTGACCTGTTTTTGAGTTTGCCCTCACTGAGTAAATTAAATAAGGGAACCGTGTAACCCATCTCCCAATTATTCAGGTTATTCCTGTCAAACATTACCCCCCCTAATAGCTCAGCATTCAGGGAAATTGGGGACATGGGTGATCTGAGTGTTGATATTCCTGGGAATCTCTTTATCAAAGTGTCCCATAATTCAAACACATGGTGTAAAAACAGGTATGCCTTCAACCATGGGGGTCGATTCTGCCCTGCTATCCAACATAAAGCTCCTGGAGAGAGTGAAGTATATGTGAATCTATTGGAATCCAAGCCTTAGATTCCCTATTTCTGTGCCACTCTATGATTTTCTGTAAGCCCGTGGCCTGATAATAGGTTTCTATGTTAGGCAGACCCAACCCTCCCTCTCTGGCTGACCTGTACATAGTTGCCTTCTTTACTCTGGGTTTTATGCTACTCCAAACGAAGGAAGCTAAAGCGTGTTGTATCTGAGTAAGGAGGCACTGTGGTAGGGTGATAGAGACAGCTTGAATCGCGTATAGCAATCTAGGGAGTACATTCATTTTTAAAATTTCTACCCCACCATGAAAAGGGATGGTCCTTCCAAGTCTTTAAATCTGTCGATATAGTATTAAGTAGATTAGTGAAGTTAAGCTCTAGGAGGGCTTTTGTGTTTGGAGCAAGATACATCCCCAAATATTTGATCGCTTGTGGTTGGTGTTTAAGAGTGCAGGACTGTAAAAGGGTCTGAAATTCTTGAGGTGGGAGGGAGATATTTAAGATTTCTGACTTTTGTTCATTAATCCTGAAATTGGAAAAGTCACCAAATTGTTTGAGAACTTTCAGGACCTCAGGGACAGATGTCTGGGGTGATGATAACGTGAACAGGACATCATCTGCGTATAGTGAGAGTTTACACTCTAAAGGGCCTACTTTAATGCCGGAAACCAGCGGATTATTTCTTATTTTCTGTGCTAAGACTTCCATGCTGATTATGAATAAGATAGGGGAAAGCGGACAACCCTGCCTTGTGCCATTGTGGATAATGAAGGGATTGGACATCATATTATTTACTCTAACCCTTGCTGATGGTGCATGATAAAGGCTCTGAATTCTATGAAGCATACCCTCCCCCAGACCTACCTCCCTAAGTGTAGCAAATAAAAAAATCCCAGTTTAGGCGATCAAACGCTTTCTCAGCGTCTGTGGAAATAACCACCATATCTGTGTTTGTATGTTTAGCGTGATCTATTAATTGAAGTGATCTGATGGTGTTATCCCTGGCCTCTCGACCAGGCACAAAGCCAGCCTGATCAGAGTGGATAATCTGAGGGAGTATTTGGTTCAACCTATTAGCCAGTATTTTTGTAAAGATTTTTAAATCAGTGTTCAATAAAGAGATGGGCCTGTAATTACCGGGATGCATGGGGGATTTACCTGGTTTGGGAATAACTGAAATCTGGGCTTCTAAGTATTCCGGGGAGAGATGTCCTTCCTTATCTATATACCTATATAACTCTAATAGATGTGGCGCTAAGATATCCTTATATGTTTTGTAATATTTGTTTGAAAACCCGTCTGGTCCAGACTTTTATGTGATGGAAGGTCATTAATAACTTTCAGTATTTCATGTAGTTTGATCGGTTCGTCTAAGCTCTCTTTGTCCTCTCTTTGAATCTTACTCAAATCTGCACTTTGAATATAAGTCTCTAATAATTCTGCTTGCGTTACCCGCTCATTACAGGGGAGATTGTAAAGATTCCTATAATAGGTCATGAATGATTTAGCTATCAGATTTGAGTCCGACGTTTCCGTGCCGTCGTCTGCTGTTATATTGAGAATGTAGTTGTGTAATGCTTTACGCTTTAAGGCCCTAGCGAGCAGCGTACCAGATTTTTTACCTCCATGGAAGTAAATCTTCCTAAGATATAAAGCCTTTACTCATGCCTCCTTATGTAAGTAGTTTTGTAGCTGGGATCGTGATGTGGCTAGCGCCTGCAAAAGATCCTGTCCCTGGGGATTACTTTTATGTGAATTTTCATCAGTTTGTACTTTCTGTAGTAGTGTTTTGTATTGTGCTAGCGAAGAACGCTTTATAATTGCTTTCTGTTTCAGCAACAACCCCCTGAGAACAGCCTTATGTGCAAACCAAGTCATTGGAGTGTACGTCGTGGAGCTGCAGTTTAGTTGAAAGTACTCTGTCAAAGCTTCCTGGGTTTGTTGTACAACTAGTGGGTCATGTAGCATAGCCTCATCCAGTCTCCAGTGAAACGGGTGTATTGGTACCGAGGGCCAGGTCAGAGTCAACAATATTGAGGAATGGTCAGACCATGTTATTGGAGAAATATCAGCGTCTGAAACTAATGGCATATTACTATGGTTAATAAACCAATAGTCTATGCGTGAGTATGATTTGGCTGGATTAGAATAAAATGAGTAGTTGTGTGCGGTGGGGTGAAGTGTGCGCCAGGTGTCCAAAAGGGTGAGGCCCCTTAATGTGTTAAGAATTAGATTTCTAGTTTTAGACGTAGTGATACTGTGGCCTTGTGAACAATCTAGTCGGGAACAATGCTACATTTAGACCTCCCCCTAACAGGAGTGTGCCTTTTTGGATCTCTAGGAGTTTGTTACTGACTGTCGTCAAAAAGTGAGCTTGTCCTGTGTTGGGTGCATATACGTTAGCTAGGGTAATTGGTCTATTAAACAACATAACCACTAGTATTATCTAGCGACCTTCCCCATCCACCAATTTCTCCAACAGCTGGAAGTGTGTATTTTTATTGAATAAAATGACCACCCCATTCTTTTTCTCTGTGTTAGAGTGAAGGTACGAGGTGGGGAAGTCTCTAGATTTAAATGTAGGTTATTTGTTAGTGACAAAATGGGTTTCTTGAACAAAAATAATGTTAGCTTTTTCTTTTCTCCCCCAATTAAGTGCTATGGATCTTTCAGTTGGGGAATTTAGGCCCTTACAGTTTTGAGAGATTAGTTTAATTTCCTTAATTTGTGTACCTGCGTCAGTGTTATGGGATAAAGCTCATTACCTTACGTCTGAGGAGTTGCCCAGTCATGTAGCTAGCGTCTATACTCAACCATCGCAGTGTCAAAGTAAACGGCACCACTGAAGTGTTGGTCCGGCCCACCCCTGCCTGTGGTTAGATAGTGGATGGAAGTAACTCTCTTATACGTGTATACAAAAACATCTCTTAGTCCTGGATCAGAAGTAAGCAATACAAAATATCATTATTTCGGCATAAACAACAAAACAATAAACAATACAACCAAACAATAAACCTGAAAACAAAAAACATTTCATAATAAAAATTCCCTGTAAAACCTTCCCAAGTAATATTGGGGTTCATAGGGGAATTTTTTCAACCTAACGAGGTTGAAAGGCACCTGTGAAGGAGAGAAAAAGTGTTAAAGGGGAGAAAAGGGAAGAGAGAAGACCATAGCATAAACAATCTATCTCAAGAGCAAATGAAACATAGCACCAAAGTAAGACCATGATAATAATCATGCTTAAGGCTAATCTCAGGAATGTCTCAAGTATCTTTATCGGCCAGCCAGGCCTTCACTGCCAGAGGAACTGTACAGATAGTCTAAAGATCCCTCAACTCGGGTCTAGATCTGCTGGCCCTTTCCGTTGTTTTAATGCGTCATCTCTAGATCTTTTCTTTGCCGTTTTTGTCCATTGAGGATGTTGAGGTTTTGGCGGTGCTGAATTTCTTTGTGAGTCAAAGATATCCGAAGGTTCCAATGAAGGGAGGGTAGGTCTTGGTATGCCCAGTGTTTGGCAAAAGTGGTCCAGATCTTCTAGTGTCCTGTATGTTGCATGTTTGTTGTTCTTCAGTACTCTCAAACTGAAGGGGAATCCCCATCTATCTGTAGGGTAGTCCGTGATCTCTCAGATGAAGCGTGAGGAATCTTATTTCTTTGCGGTTTTGTAAGGTGATAGGGCTGAGGTCTGCGTAAAATTGAAGAGTGTCACCATCCAAAGTGAAGGATTGTTGTTTTCTTGTAGCATTTAATATTGCTTCTTTATCTGTGTATCTGTGAAACCTCAGGATTATATCCCTTGAAGGCTCCCCATCCCGTGGCATGGGTCTTAAGGCTCTGTGCGCCCTGTCAATCGCTACATCAGGTAGCTGCTGATTATTCAGTAGTTGTCTGAAGATGTTTTGTAGATGTGAGGGGAGAGTGCCGCTCGTGACTTTTTCCGAGACACCCCAAATGCGTAGATTTTGTCTCCTACCCCTATTGTTGAGGTCTTCTAGCTTGGATTGGAGATATTCAATTTGTGATTCCTGGGTCTCCATTTTCCTGTTGATTAGGACCATGTTGGATGTAGTCTCTTCCTCTAATTCTTCCAAATAGGCCACTCTGCCTCCCAGATCCGCAACATTTTTCTTTATTTCTGTTAAACCCTCTTTCAACATCTTACTGACCTTTTGAAAAAAAGAAGAGAGGTCTGCTTTGGTCGGGAGATCCTTAAGGTCAGCTTTAGTTATAGGTGATTCTCTGTCAGGAGGAATTGGATCTTGTTGCTCTTCTTGAGACATTTGTGAATTATCATCTTCCTCCACAGTTGGAGAGTGTATAGCTTTAAAGAATGTGTTCATCTTTGAAGTAGAAGTAGCATGTGGCTTTGTACCCTTGTCCACCCTGGGGACTTTCCTGGATGCCATAGTGTGATGCAGATAAACAGTAGCTATACCAGGTTATAGAGAGAGGTGTGGAGTTCAGTCAGAGCATATACATATAGTATGATGTTGCAGACTTTAAATTGCAATGAGATGAATGCAAAAACATGATTCAGGTAATAATCCCCTACCAAATGACAGCCTCTGTGTTTATAAGCAGATTCCTCCTGTTGCTGAGATTATCTGTGCTGTGCTTCAATTGGGGTTTCTGATAAAGTCCTATATTAATACACTTTTTACCCTTGTGATTACCTTATATCTTCAGTTATTTTGACAGAATTAGATTTTAGCCAATCAGTGATGACTCCTAGGTAACTCACATGTATAAGCACACTGTTCTCTATATGATACATATAAACTAACACCCTCTAGTTGTGAAAAACTGTAAAAAGAACTGAAATAAGGGGGTATTAATTCAGATAAGAGGCGGTCTTCAATGGCTAAGAAATTAGTATATGAGCCTACCTAGGTTTAGCTTTCAGCTAAGAATGCCAAAAGAACAAAGCAAAATTGATGATTAAAATAAATTTGGAAGTTGTTTAAAATCACATGACCTATCTGAATCTTGACTAGACTGTCCCTTTAAGGTAAGTATTGTAGCTACAAATGAACTTTTTACCTGTAGCTTTGAAACATTTACATCAGTTTTCATTTTGTTTTAAATGAAAACTGAAAAGTGCAGTCACCGAATATTCGGGGTGAAAAATTTCCCTGAATATTCAGAAAGAAAATTTCATCCACTTCTGCTGTCTTCTGTGTTAGTTGTTCTGCTGGATCCAGCACCCACAAGATGATCTTCCTGCTGCCCCAGGGAACTAAGCTTCTTTCAACTGTGCGCACAGGCAGCTCTGGTAATTGGATTTTCCCAGTAGCTTCTGAGCACTTATTTTGGAATCATTAATCATTTATCCCACATCCGCTAAAAGATTCAGGTGGGCAGACCATCTTCATCATTATGGTTGAGTCTGTGCCTGTCACAACTACAATGTCTGCAACTGCTGCAATCTCTCAGTTTCCCAAAAGGACAGTCTGGCCCTAAGAAGATTATTTTTTTTAGCTCTCTTGCATCTAAAAGAGGACATTATTATTTTTTGGTAAAATAGATGTCCATGTACTGAAAAAAAAATGCTTGTGAGGTTAGGAACTGTCCCCCCAGCCATCAACTGTCCATCAATATAGCAGTTGAAGATCACTTCATGGGAACAGAAATATTCAGTGTAGCCACTGCCTTTAGTGAGATACGGGAGCTGACATTACATAACTTAAGGTCTACTGTCACATTTGCAGCAAAAGTCCTCTAATGACCATGGGCAAGGAACTGTCTAGAGCTATTGTTGGTGTCTCCTAGCAACCACTTAAAACCTTATACTTTGCCTTCCTGTAGAGACTTCAGTCCCCTTGTGGGTCTGTGACAGGAATTAATGGAACCTGCAGAAATAAAGTTAAAAAAGAAATAAAAGGTAAAATTCCTTTTACAATAATGAAAAATACTTATTGCATTGGTTTCTATTAAGCATACCCACTTCTTAGTGATTTTTTATTGCATCAATGAAATAGACAGTTATATATCCCTTTAATTATATGCATTTATTTTGCAATAAAAATAAATAATTTAAAACTCAGATGATTTAAAAAAAAAAGAAGAAGTTATTAGCCATTTTGTATAATCCTTTATGTGCATGGTATATTTTTAGTTTTCTGTTTCTTTAACTATTTCACTTCAGATTCTCCAGCTTGCAGTGTAGCAACAAACGTTTCAAATTGAGCTTGTCATAAATAAGTGTTTGTAAGCTTAAAAGACAAAATGGAATTGGAAGACTTGATAATAAGTTATTAAACGGACAGTAAACTTGTAATTATAAGATATATCTGCTGTCTTGCCATAGAATAACGTATCAACCTAGTATTACATTTTTAAAGCAAATTAGCTTCTTGTTTGCTGCATTTGTTTTTATTAACCAAACTCCATCCATTATTTGCCATATTTAGCCAATCCAAGCTTGGCTCTGCAGACAACAAGGTTAGCCATGACAATAATATTAGTATAAAGTTCTTTGTTTTGCAGCTATCTATCAAAGCCAATTAGGGATAGATATGTAGCAGGGTTAACATTGAGAAATTTGCATTGTGCAGACCGTCCCTTTAACAAGCACACTCACATACACACTAACACACACATGCACTAGCATGCACCGAGAGACCACACAGTCTCAATAAAGAATAGTCTTAACAGGAAAAAAATCTGAAACAATCCTACTTTGTCTTTGTATAATTCTCCTAAAACTTGTTTGTAATATGCATGCAATAATAAATATAAAGTTATATAACATTGAGAATACTGTGTGCATTTTCCTTACAATTGTTATGTAGAAATGTAAATAAATATTGCAAATTAATTAACCATTGTCCTTTTCCTTCCTTTAGGGTTTTGTTTTTCTTTCATTTTTCTTTTGGATTTACTGAACAGTTACCTATATAGAAAAGCTTTGAAAACAAGAAGCAGAAGAAGAAATGACACTCCCAATGTGGATGGGAGAGATAAGTGTTACAATTGTAATTGCTCTAAGTATTGGACTTTTGTGTATACAAACAGAGATAAGATAAGGATGTTTTTGAGTACAGAGACAAAGATAAGATAAAATGTCTGCTCTCAGCCCATTTGAATGTATTTTGGTTTCAATTAACAAAGCAGCTTTCTAAAATACAAAAGTAACCATAAAGGAGCAATTTCCCATACATTAAATACACTGCAACTGAAATAACAAGTCACTGGAAAAACGTTACACTGTCCACTGTCCATTTTGTAAAAGTAAATAAAAGGATATTTTTGTAAACAAAGATCCCTGTATCTTTTTGATTTCTGATATATTTTATTATTATTATTATTTGTTATTTGTAGAGCACCAACAGATTCCGCAGCACTATAAACAAAGGGGGAGTACAACAAAACAATTATAGGGATAGAGGGCCCTGCCAAGAGTTGCACTGTTGTAGTCAGCTCTTAAGAAGGTGATCTACAAACAGCTGGACTCTTAGGCTTACATGCTAAGGGGGTTCAGGGGATAGCAATGGAGGAGTGGAACTGGTATAAAGTAAGGTTAGCATAGGCTGTATGCATCCCTGAACAGTAGAGTCTTTAGGGAGTGCTTGAAGCTTTCAAAAGTAGGGGAGAGTCTTGTAGAGTGAGGCAGAGAGTTCCACAAGATCGGAGCCAGTCTGGAGATGAGTCTGGCAGAGGCATCCATTATGGATTGTAAAGGAGCTAGGCGGCAGGTGGGATACATGAGAGGACAGAGTTGCAGTAATCAAGGTGGGAAAGAATGAGAGAGTGGATTAAAATCTTAGTTGTGTCTTGTGTAAGGAAGTGTCTAATTTTAGAGATGTTTTGAAGGTGGAAGCGGCAGGCTTTAGCGAAGGACTGAATGTGAGGAGTGAAGGAAAGATCTGAGTCAAATGTGACCCTGAGACATCGGGCATGCGGGGTAGGGGTAATGATGATGAGTGTAGTGAATACTTTGCAGAGTGACAAGGAATATATTCACATACCAAAATTAGATTTACAGGAGGGGAAAAACACCAGAGTGTAGTGAATACTTTGCAGAGTGACAAGGAATATATTCACATACCAAAATAGAGTTACAGGAGAGGAAAAACACCAGAGTGTAGTGAATACTTTGCAGAATGACAAGGAATATATTCACATACCTGAAATTAGAAGAGAGAGTAGGGTACGCTTGATATTAGTGTGCATTTCTTCAGCAGATGTCAATAGGCAGCATGGTGTCTTATTAAGCAGCACTCTGGTGAGTACTGAGTATAATTCTTGTATAATTCTATTGTTAATGCCTCACTTTGAAAAAGTGAACATATTTTGCTATAGTAATGCACAGCCGAGTGCAATGCACAGCCCAGACTAGTAATAATATGCTCCATATTCATACAAGTGAGTACCAATTTTTTGCTTATGGCAACAGAGCTTCTTAAAGGGACATTACCCATGCATGGTGATATGACTAAACCCTGGAAACTCAGGTGCTGGGTGGCTACAGAGGGTTTAAAGGGACATGTAACCCAATTATTTTCTTTGATGATTTAGTAAGAGCGGGCAATATGAAACAACTTTCCAATTTACTTATTTTATTTAATTTGGTTCATTCTCTGGATATCCTATTGAAAAGCATATCTAAATATGCTCAGTAGTTGCAGTTTTGAATGTCACTTTCGAATTCGAATATTACATTTATAAAACACAATTGTAGACTAGAAAGACTATTTCGAATTCGAATATCGCATTCGAATCGAATATCACATTTATTAAACACAGTTGTAAACTAGAAATACTATTTCGAATTTGAATATTACATTTAAAAAGCACAGTAATAGACTAGAAATACTATTTCGAATTTGAATGTGACATTCAAATGTAGCATTCGAATTCAAATATTACATTTATTAAACACAGTTGTAGACTAGAAATACTATTTAGAAATTGAATGAATACATAGCTAAACATTCTATTATTCGAACGAATATTTTCGAATTTTATTGAAAAATTCAAAAATGAAAATTCAAAAATAGAATGTTAGAATGTTATATAAACATTTGAAATTCGATTCGAACAAACGAATGTATCAATATTCGTTTAAAATTGCAAATTTTTAGAAACATTCGCCCATCCCTAGTACTTACATATACACAAAATAATAGTGTAATTTGAATCTGCTGGGTCTGCAGAAATAAATAACATATCATTTGTATAGGTTTCCCACTAAAAACGTACAGCAGCACCTAAATCTCCAAAATAGCTCTGCACATGGGTAGAAATGGCTACTTGTTGTTTGTTTTTTCTTTAACCCCTTAACGACCAAGGACGTACGCCACACGTCCTCAAAAAAAATACAGTTAATGACTGAGGACGTGTGGCGTACGTCCTTGGTCTGGAAAGCAGCTGGAAGCGATCCTGCTCGCTTCCAGCTGCTTTCCGATTATTGCAGTGATGCCTCGATATGGAGGCATCCTGCAATAACCCCCCTTGGCCATCCGATGCAGAGAGAGCCACTCTGTGGCCCTCTCTGCACCGGACATCGATGGCCGGTATCGTTGGTGGGTGGGAGCTTTCGTGGGAGGCAGGTGGGCGGCCATCGGTGCTCTGTGTGAAGTGGAGGGGGCGGGATCGGGGGCGGGATCTACGGGGGCACGCACGGGAGCGCGCGCGTGCATGGGGGGTGGCGGGCGGGCGCGTGCACGGGGCGGGAGCGGGTGGGAACAGCTACACTACAGAAAAAAAAGTTAAAAGCTTCAAAAAAATAATAAATGGCCAATTAAAAATGTAATCTAAGGGACCTGGAAGGGGTTGGGGGTTGGTCTTGGTGGGGGGGGGGAAAGCTACACTACAGAAAAGGGCATTTTTTAAAACAAAAGGCACATTTTGTTACAAAACTGGGTACTGGCAGACAGCTGCCAGTACCCAAGATGGCGCCCTTTAAGGCAGAGGGGAAGGGTTAGAGAGCTGTTTGGTGGGGGATCAGTGAGGTTGGGGTCTAAGGGGGGATCCTACACATCAGCATATATAAATATGCTTTTTTTTTTTTTTTTTTTTTTTAAAGGGCCAAATACCTTTTATTTTAGTACTGGCAGAGTTTCTGCCAGTACTTAAGATGGCGGGGACAATTGTGGGGTGGGGGAGGGAAGAGAGCTGTTTGGGAGGGATCAGGGGGTCTGATGTTTCAGGTGGGGGGCTGAGCTCTACACTAAAGCTAAAATTAAGCCTGCAAGCTCCATACAAGCTACATAATTAACCCCTTCACTGCTAGCCATAATGCACGTGTGATGCGCAGCGGCATTTAGAGGCCTTCTAATTACCAAAAAGCAATGCCAAAGCCATATATGTCTGCTATTTCTGAACAAAGGGGATCCCAGAGAAGCATTTTCAACCATTTGTGCCATAATTGCACAAGCTGTTTGTAAATAATTTCAGTGAGAAACCTAAAATTGAGAAAAAATTAACGTTTTTTTTAATTTGATCGCATTTGGCGGTAAAATGGTGGCATGAAATATACCAAAATTGGCCTAGATCAATACTTGGGGTTGTCTACTACACTACACTAAAGCTAAAACTACCCCAAAAAGCTCCCTACATGCTCCCTAATTAACCCCTTCACTGCTGGGCATAATACACGTGTGGTGCGCAGTGGCATTTAGCGGCCTTCTAATTACCAAAAAGCAACGCCAAAGTCATATATGTCTGCTATTTCTGAACAAAGGGGATCCCAGAGAAGAATTTACAACCATTTATGCCATAATTGCACAAGCTGTTTGTAAATAATTTAAGTTAGAAACCAAAAGTTTGGGAAAAAATTTGTGAAAAGTGAACGATTTTTTGTATTTGATTGCATTTGGCGGTGAAATGGTGGCATGAAATATACCAAAATGGGCCTAGATCAATACTTTGGGTTGTCTACTAAAAAAAAATATATACATGTCAATGGCTATTCAGAGATTCCTGAAAGATATTAGTGTTCTAATGTAACTGTCGCTAATTTTGAAAAGAAATGGTTTGGAAATAGCAAAGTGCTACTTGTATTTATGGCCCTATAGTTTACAAAAAAAGCAAAGAACATGTAAACATTGGGTTTTTCTAAAATCAGGACAAAATTTAGAAACTATTTAGCATGGGTGTTTTTTTGTGGTTGTAGATGTGTAACAGATTTTGGGGGTCAAAGTTAGAAAAAGTGTGTTTTTTTCCATTTTTTCCTCATATGTTATAATTTTTTTTTATAGTAAATTATAAGATATGATGAAAATAATGATATATTTAGAAAGTCCATTTAATGGCGAGAAAAACGGTATATAATATGTGTGGGTACAGTAAATGAGTAAGAGGAAAATTACAGCTAAACACAAACACCTAAAACATGTAAAAATAGCCTTGGTCCCAAACGGACAGAAAATGGAAAAGTGCTGTGGTCATTAAGGGGTTAATGTTCACATCTACTTGTACTTTCTGGAAAGCATTGTTAAATTAGTCATTTTAAGCCTAAGGGGTCTATTTATTTTTGAGCGGACGGACATGATACAATGTAGCGTATCAGGTCTGCCGCACATCGATAAATGCCGACAGCCGCTAGCAGGGGGTGGCAATCAACCTGATCATATTCGATCAGGTTGATTTCTGCCCGCCGCCTCAGAGCAGACGGACAGGTTATGGAGCAACAGTCTTTAAATACGGGGCATACAGAGCTTGATAAATTGACCCCTAATTCTGATTTAAAGAGACATAAAAGTGAACATTAAAACATAAACATAGAAACATCAGAGAAGCAATGCACTAATCTGGTGAACCAATGACAGGTATATACAGTATGTGTAGCCAACAAATTACCAGCTAGTTTTCAATAGTGCATTTAGGCTGCTGAGCATATTTAGGTATGGGTTTTTTTTTTAAACAAAGGATACCAAGAGAGCAAAGTAACTTTGATAATAGAAGTAAATGGAAAAATCTCTTTGAATATGTTCATTGTAAAAGAGCAAATAAAAGAATACTACATCATTAAAAAAACAACATTTTATATTGTTTAGAGAAATTAAGGATATTGAGCAGAGATATATGTTGAATATCTAAGACAATTGTATTAAACAATAACAGCCACATAGGTCACATGTAATCAAAGGACACAAATATGCAGGCTTAAGCCTAAAAGCACAAGTCCCATCGTACTTAAATGGTCAGTCCCATGAGCATATGTAGAAAAATGACCTAAGTCTTTATCAGGTGTAATTAATAAGGAGGCTTGTAATGTCCCAATTGCAGAAAGGGACGCAGCGTAGTCAGCAAAGTTCAGTAGATACGTGCAGTAAAAGACCGGAGTAGCTCCTCTCTAGGCCCTTGGGCACAGCGTGAGGACTGACACCGGTACACTCACCCAGGAAGCGACAACCTGCCGTGGAGAAAAGTAGAAGCTCCTATCTCCGCAGGACAATGCCGTCTCGGCGTTCACATCTGAGAGCGAATCACTTCCGGTATCATGTGACTGCTATATTGCACGTCACGTGGTCTCCTGCCAACCAATCAGAAACCTTGTAGAGCCGTAGCTAAGACCTTGATGCAGCCAGGGATTCCCATGTCACAACACGATACTTCCAGCTATAGGCATCTCCTCACTTAGATAGCGACAATAATGGTGGCAAATGTAGGTGAATCCTGAACAGCACAACTGTATATAAGCTGACAGAAAGGTGCTTCTTAGATATCCCAATAGGTATAATGCGAATTGAGCCTGGGATGATGTCAAAGGTAGAAAACCGCTGATAAATGGTAGACACCCCACAGTCCACCAGGTATAAATGAAATAAAGTAAAGAACTTTCAGCAGTCAACCATAAGTGTATCAAAAAATCTAGTGCTCTATTCCAGGATAAAACAGACTACGTTCTGAAATTTTACTGCTTGTCCTGTTGTTTTATCCTGGAATAAAGCACTACGTTTTTTGATACACTTATGGTTGACTGCTGAAAGTTCTTTACTTTACTTCATTTTATATTGTTTGTTAAAAAAATATTTTTTGTCATAATCTGTGGCCAGATAAGACAACTTTACTGCATAGCCAAGAAAGTTGTCAATATTATATGGAAAATATCACTTAACTGATTGTTTCATATTTTCCTTTAAGAGTTCAGCTTAATTAAAAGTTCATTCTAATAGGTTCTTGATTGTGGTTTTGTACAGAGGAGAATACATCATTTATATTCATCTGAAGGTCTGATTTATTACTTATATTTGCATATCTAATCATTATATTGTTAAACAAATTAGTAAGAGGTTGTTCTTTTCAGCTCTTACTAAATAGAATAAATTGGCATCTTATATGCGTGTGACAAGTTGTTTAATAATGTGAACAGCAGAACTGGCATGCAGAACAACAAAGACGTGATTGAACTGTTTATATTTCATTCTACTTGTATAAGAAATATAAATAATTCCATAAATGTAATTATTACATACTAATTGTACATATTTGAAATGATTGTCTAACATCTTTATGTAAATGGAACCACAACATAAAACTGAGAAACACCTATTTTAAGTTTTGCAGGCTAAGAATCATAGCTTAAGATATTAGGCGAAATTTATAAAGATACGAGATGCAGCTCTATATAGCTTTGGTGCAGGCTCGCATAAGCCTCATCAGAGCGCTGCTTCCTAACCTGCACGCCAGCTCTGAGTTGGCAGACTAAAATCACCCTGGACAAGTTTGACTGGGGTGATTGAGAAAGGGGCAGGTGCCCGAAACGTTGTTCTTCCTAATAAAGGTTTAGTTCTTTAACTGTGTGCCACCTTTGGTTCTTTTGTATGTTGACTGGGGTGATTGACAGCCTCTGCTGGCGCATGATTGACCGCCCTTTAGCAAGGAGCGGCATTGCACCAGCAGCTACCTGGTTTGAATCCCGGGATTTTCCAATACTGGTATTTGAGGAGATTTAGATATGTGTTACAACTTGTAGAGGCCGGAACACAGACTAATAAATCCTTTGAGCAAATTAAAAAGGAATATGATATCCCAAAACAATTTTTTTGTATATCTGCAACTTTCTTACTATAAAATTACGTCGGACCATAATTTCAGGTAAGATCTGGGAGTAATTGAAAATGGTATCCATGTTTTTAAGGCAGGCTGTCAGTTGTGAACTAGAATAAAATGATTATGACAAAATATGGCCAGTCATATCTAGACGTGATTACTGTCAAATAGCAAAAATTATTCAAAGATTTGGAAACCCATGATATAAAAATAGCATTCAAATGATAGGTAATAATAACATACTATATAAAGAATCACATAGTAAACTTCTAAATTTTTCATATATCACGCCATCAACTCTTGCTAAATGGGATAAAGAATGCATGGGCAGATGTTATCATTGTAAATACCCTGAAGCAGATATTTTACATTGCTTTTGGTACTGCTCCAAGATTTGCAGGTTTTGGAGTAGAGTTAATTTTTGAACTAATAGGTTCTTACACCAGAAAATTACTCTCTCCCCAATAACTATTATTTTTCTTCGCCTACTTACAGATAAGAACATACTAAAAGGTCAACACCTAATTAATACTGTCATAATGGTGGCAAGGAACTTAATTCTACAATACTGGAAGGCAGTTTAATACCCTAGTGTTCCAGAATTTGTGCAGAAAATGTACCAAACATTGACACTAGAACAATATTATATGGATGCAAAGAATTAGAAACAATTTAAAGCTTTTTTGAAAAATGGTTAAAACTAAGTCGCTACCACTGGCAACACAAATTCAGACCATCCAGCCCTTGCGTAATTCTGTTTATTTTTTACACAGCAATACAAAAGGGCTACCTACCAATTCAATGGGCCAATTGCAGAGAAATTAGAGGTAGGGGGGAGTAAATGGCACACTTTTTCCTCGCTCTCTTTGGTTGTGTTATATAAATGGAAAAACTAACACTCCGGATCTAAATATAATGATATGAGGTTACCTCTTTATTTTCATATATTCAGAAACTATGTTAAGAAATGTTCATATTTGTTTGAAGATTGGATGAAATGCTGGTCCATATTTTCTGGATGTACAAATAATATATTTACTGATGTAAACGTGTCATAACTAATGTATTCATATGCAATTATTTTGTATTGATATGTGCCAGATAATTGATGAATATACCTTGTTTTCTTTTCGTATGTTACTATTATGAGTGTTGATCAATAAATAAATAATTAAAGCAAACTTGTGATCAGTGGAAAGTCTCCCTCCTTGGTAGCAATCACATTGCTCATCTTTATTCTAACTCTTTTCCTCACTTTACTTTTCATACATTTAATGCAGGCAAGACAGTTTTTCAACTTATGAGACCAATTACTTTAATTGTCAGACACTGCAGTATATTTTGCTTATATTCCATAAAGAACAGTGACAGTGAACAGTGAACTGCTTTTTACAGTGCTAGATATTTTTGGGAAACAAGTCCTAGGCATGCACTACATTACTAATCAGATTCATCATAATGCTGCACTTGACATTGTCTTGCTAGCGACGGAATTGGATATTTTGACCACTTTTACTATTTGCAAATTCTTCTGAGGAGCTGCTCAAGTTTATCATTGTTTTGACAGGTAGGTACTGTAGGAAAAGAAATGCTAACAACTGCAAAAGTTTCCTACAGCACATATTTACTTGCACTGTCTGACATCCTCGTGATTATGGAGGTTTCTGTGAAATTGTGAGTCGCGTTCACCACATATATTGATAGATGTAAGATCATAATCCTGATACCTGCATAATTTTGAAAAAAAGTTCATGTTCAGCGGTATTCTCATTTTCAGGTGAGTTCCCTGAACGTAATGAGACCAGAGAGAACTGTCTTTCCTTGGAACTTTCCCTTTTAGGCATGGCTGACTAATTATAATTTTAGAAAGTCTTCATTATGAAGAGAAAACTGGGTATTTTGGAGTGTGAACTAGAAATGCAGATTACAGAACAAGACTATTCGTTTCCAAGATATGATGTCCAGGAGGGCCAAAGTCAACTATTACAGTTCTGGTATCTGATATGTCCTGGAGGGCAAAAGACAAAAGAAGCAGTTCTGGTATTTGATGTATTCTGTAGGATCAAAGACTAAAGTACCTAGGCAGAAGTCTGTGACTGGACACAACAATTTAAGTCTGGGACTGAAGTTGAAGGCAGCTTCAGGACTTGGATAAAGCAACCAGACAAAGGACTTGGATTCAGCGACAGGACTTGGATACCAAAAATGGTCGCATGACTTGTTTTCAGTGACAGGACACAGGTCTAAGATTCAGCAACAAGCTGCACCGGGGTTTCTCTGAAGGCTGTAGGCAGAGCACAGTACTAGGAGAAACTACGTGATTAAAACATAAGCCAAGGTCAGAGTCCAAATCTTAAGTAATCTAATTAAAGGGACAGTATACACTCATATAACTGCATGTAATAGACACTACTATAACGAATAAGATGCACGGATACTGATATAAAAATCCAGTATAAAACGGTTTAAAAACTTACTTAGAAGCTCTCAGTTTAGCTCTGTTGAAAACGCAGCTGGAAAGCCCTCTGCAAGTGGGAAATAAGACACTCCCCCTTCTTTTGCATATGAAAAGACCCTTTACACAAACAGGAGCAAGCTGGAGAAGGTAGCTGAGGGTATTCTCATAAAACTTTGGGGCTTGGTTAGGAGTCTGAAAATCAGAGCAATGTTATTTAAAAATAAGCAAAACTATACATTTACCAAAAAAAAAAAAAAAAAAAAACTTTATGAGCTATATAAATAGATCTACAAAATATTTATGCAAAGAAAAAATGAGTGTATAATGTCCCTTTAAGGGCTAGATTACAAGTGGAGCATAATTAAGCGCTACATCTCGAGCATAAACGTACACTAGATGGAGGCAGATTGCACTCGTATTACAAGTTGAAAGTTAAAAGTTAAGACATGAGCTGAAAATTGGTATGCAGTAAAACTGAAAAATAAAACAACTAGCACTCATTCATTTTTGTATGTATATATATATATATATATATATATATAATATTATATATATATGCAAGAATTAAGCACTCTCTGGTCTTTAGCCGTCTGTGATACAACAAAATTTATTATTAGTGTGACGTTTCGGGACACAAAAACAGTCCCTTCCTCTGACAAAAACAGTGCAAAATGACAAACTTTTAAAGGTACATAGAACCCTCCCCTTCATCTCAGCCAATCACAGCTGTCTGCATGTCATGACAGGAGAAACAAAGCTACTGATAGGTGAAATCAGAAGAAACAAGGCTCCTGATAGGATATTATAATGTTAGACTAAGTGTACATAACGTTATTGTGATAAGCACCCAATGTGGAAAAATATATATGTGTGTAGTGTATCTCAAGGCCTGCATGGTGTCTGAAGATAAGAGGCCATATATTGAAACCCAAACCAGCATATAAACATTAAAAACAATTGTTACGGACATGTTTGTCTGAATAGAGGTGTCAGACCAATCAAAATCCTTCAAACGGGCCACACACCCCTCAACAACCAATCGTATCGTCCGACTCACAACTAGTGAGCTAAAGAGTGACACCCCTCATTATTCATTACCTTAATCAAAAGAGAATCGCTGTTGTCACGGTATAAATAGACAACCGTGGGCAGCGTAAAATGCATCACAAAGCTCCTTCAGTAAACATCGTTGGCCATTAAAGCGTATACAGATCACGGACAAAGTTAGCCCATGTCAACATAATGGACCAAAATACTGGACCAATCGCGTTCCTTCAAACGGAACACACACCCCAAACTACCCAATTGAACGGGCTCAAGCATACATAGTGTGTTGGAGCGTAACACCCCTCTTATCTCATTGGTTGTCTGCATCTCATGTACATAGAAACCCAAAAACTGGCGTCATAGTAACCAATGTGTAAAATGTGATCACAGACAAAACAAACATAAGTCAGGATCAGGCCATCCATTCCGTTACAAATATATCATGATCGTCTCATATTAAAAACTTATAATATTGAGTGTATAAACACCAACACCACTCACATCCAACTAGTTTTTTAATACATAGAACACAACATGCTATTCTTGTTTAGGACAAAACATATGTACAGATGGGCCACTCTCCTAACAACACAACAACTCTACGTATTCATCTCTCTATCACATCATGATTGCATATACTTTTGCAGTCCATTGCATCACAAATCTGCTTATGCTATGCCACCACATCAAAGTCAGGAATACCAGCACTTCTTAACACGGGTATAAGTCTGTCTCTAACAATAATACTGGCCGTCATAGTGAGATCATATTAAAACCTTGGTAACATATGCCACCCGATATGCCCACTGTGCTGTGACACCCGATTAGAAAATCAGCTAACAACTGCTGTGAATCATAATCCATCTACTGTTCAGAAAGGGTACATATACCAATGATAATGTTATTGAGAACATCTATTAGCCCAATACTGTGTCACACCTATGGCACAATCTCAACAAGGATACATCGTAACAACCACCCTAAGTGACTAGTAGGACCTACACCCACATGGGTCTTGATGGACTACCGCAGCCTCCTCTATGAGAGTGCATACCTCCAGATCATCAACCTAAGACCATCCTAACTTTAGGCAGAAAGAGCCTATTGGTAAAGTCCCATAGCGAAATCGAGGACTATGGAACAAGCTTTGTTATAGAAATCATATGTTAGTGTGTTTAAACAATGGGTAAATGACTATCCAACACCATATCAACTAAGTGGCTACCTCCACCTCTGCAGGCCCTGCTGTCAGGTATGATGTGTTATGTGACAAAATACATGTGATATGTGTACACATTTAAAATCAATTGAAAGCAATATGTACATATCCAGATAGGATTCTGAAGAAGAAACAAGACATCTCAAAAAACACAGGCGAATAGATACAGGTTCATGTCTGATTAAAGGATAACACCACTTCCTGCATATTCATATCATTATCTGAACATGTCAACAATAGGACATAAAGGAAGGACTAACTTCACTCAGATTGCATATAATACCCCAAGAACTCCTATCATGGTGTTTACTCTATCAATTCTATACCTATACCAGAAAATGTTGCCCATAATGAGAGATAACCATTAGTGAAAGTATCACCCGCTAACTGACATCCCTGAAATACTGTGATAAGATAATCAGGGACAGTTAACCCTAAGCTTCAAAGATGATAAAACCTCATGATCATGATAAAGTCAAATAGTCAGGGATAATACCCTACCTTCAGAGCAACCGGCTTATCATGAGTTGTGGACTCTCATGATCATAGTGTATTCAAATAATCAAGAACCACCATCAAGGTAGGTTGTGACAATAGACTATGGACTCTCATATTAAATCACTATAGATAGAATTGCCATCCTGTATGAACATTGAGTCTCCTTGGGTATAGAGTTCCCAGTTCGAAAATCCATCTGCCCTCTTTTCTCAAGAGGATCTTCGCTCTGTCTCCACCTCTTTTGAGTTTAGGGACATGGTCGATGATGCAGAATCTTAAATCCTTCACAGTGTGCCCCGCCTCAAGGAAGTGGCGGGCTACAGGTTGATCAGATTTACCATTCTTGATGGCTATTCTGATACTTTAACGATGGTTCGCCATCCGAGTTCTAGCATCGTCCGTGGTTTTTCCGGTGTAGTATTTCCCACAAGGAAAATTCAGAAGGTAAATGATATAAGGGGTGGTGCAAGTCAGGAAGTATTTGATCTCGTATTTTCTTCTTCTTTCTGGATGCTGGAAGTGTGTGCCAGTGATCATCCTGTTGCACGTAACACAGCTTATACATCTATAGCACCCTTTCTTCTTATTGAGCCAGGTCTCTTGTCATGTGTCCACTAGATTTGTTTTCACCAGTAGTTCCCTGAGACTACAACCCCTCCTGTAGCCTGTGCGTGGGACCCTCCAACTCCCAAAGGGTATTGTATGGTCTGCCTCCAGTAGTTTCCACTCATCCTTCAGTGCTTTAATGATCATATTGTTGTCCGGTGTATACGTTGTCACAAATGTCATCTGTTTCAGATTCTGATCATCAGTTGAATCCATAACTGTTGGGGCAATTGCTTGTGTACGCATCTCAGATAGCACTTTTTATTGTAGCCCCTCTCTCTGAATCTCTGTGGCATTTCATCTAACTGGACCAAGCATTTATTCTCATCCGTGTTGTTCCTTATAACTCTCTGGAACTGTGCCTTAGGGATGTTCTTGATCAGATTAGGTTGGTGGCAACTCTTGGCGTGTAGGATAGAATTACGGTCTGTCACCTTCCGGAACAATGTTGTTCCCAATCCATCAGCTTTTTTGAAGATCCTCACGTCTAGATAGTCAACTGTATCTATGTCCATGGTGTGACTAAATCTGATGGTTCCTTCCATTTCATTAAGACTCTGGATCCAAGTTGTCAGCATATCTTGTCCATCTTGCCATATGAGGAAGAGAGACAGATGTCCAAAAGGGTAATCAATACTTCCTCAGAAGGACCGACATATGGCGTCTGTCTTTAACATTTAGCCACAGCTGCTATTCCAGACTTTTGAGGGATGATTGTGTATATATATATATATATATATATATTTATATATTATATATATATATATATATAAACCTTTTTTTGCACCCTGGTACTTTACTCTTGAGCAAATAGGAGTGCACTTTTTCTCTTGTTTATGTATGTATATATATAAATAATCAAAATACTGCACTCTCTGGATTTGAAAAACAGCAGGTCAGCTTTAATAGATGACGTTTCAGAGAAATTCCTTCTCTTTCCTCAGATAAACAACCTGACTGGTTGATCTGAGGAAAGAGAAGGAATTTCTCTGAAACGTCATCTATTAAAGCTGACCTGCTGCTTTTCAAATCCTGAGAGTGCAGTATTTTGATTATTTATTATTGGTTATATTTGAACCCAGGTGGTTGTAACTGGAGGGTAGATTCGTTTATGTTGGACAGTATATATATATACATACATCTTTAGATATGTATGTATGTTTCTCTATGTTAAAGCCCTTTGCATTGCACAAACACAAAAGTATTTTTTGTCTGTTATTATGAGTGTAACTGTACTTCTAAATGTATTTTTGATGTGTTTTGTGCCACTTTTTGTCAGGATAATTGACAGCCCCTGCTAGTGGCCGATTGGCCACCATTGAGCAGGGGGTGACATGCACTAGAAATGCTTGTGCAAAGATAAATTCTGATAGCGAAAATTTAAATGCACATAGATGAATTACATCTTTAAATAAAAACATATTTGCAAAATACATGTATTGGCAAAAATGCTTCTAGTAAAACTTATCATTGTTTTACTGTTAACATTTTTCTCTGCACGTGCATGTGAAGCATAGCTAGATGTTCTCAGTGCACCAGCATTTTAAATACTGCAGCTGCTCAGAGCACCAGTGTGGTTTGTATCATGTCAGAAGTTAACAAATTGAGTCACTAAGAGATGGTAAAAACACATTAGGCTCTCTGAGCAAGTGATGTGTTTAAAATGGTGGTGCACGGTGCATACTTAAATACATTTTTAAAACCGCTATAGTTTTTATTAGAAGCAATTTTGCTGATACATGTATATAACTAAAATATGTCTATTCAAAACTAAAGTGCACCCATGTGGATTCCAATTTTGGCTGGAATGTCCCTTTAAGTATAACACATTTTCAACCTTGAAAAACACTCCAAAACCCGTAATTGTGACCACCTAAACTCAAATGCCTCTCAAAAGCCAAAAAAATAAATATCCAAAAGACTTTGATTAAGGCCTTAAAGGGACCATATACACTTATTTACATATATCTATATGTCATAGACCAGTGGTCTCAAAGTACAGGACCAAGGGCCAAATGGGGCCCTCACGATAGTTTAATCTGGCCCTCTTTTCTTTAATAGTTGAACCAAAATCTAAACAAAATTACTGTGTAACGAATAAAAAAAATAAACAAACAAACAATATATAAGTGCTAAAACTGTGTCAGAAAATAGATTATACATTTGAAATACACACTTGAAAGAATATAGTCATTTAAGCTGTTGTATTCCACTCCTGTGCTGGGCTGCCAACTTCAGAGAAAAATAAATATTATATAAAGGTAAACTCCTTGTGGAGTAGGTGATACCAGGATGGGGAGCGAACCTTACTCAGGTGGGATAGAGTTATAACTGAGCTCTCAGGTAAGAGAGCGTGTGGTTAAACCAATAGATTCTGTGGCAAAGACCTGGGTCTCAACATAATAATAATTTATTGTTTAAAAACAAGGTGACAGAAACACAAAACTAGGGCCAACAGTACTAGTACACTCTAAAGCAAGATCTACGGAAAAGCTGCACCAAGCTCCAAGTAACCAATAAGGACCGATTCGGACTTATAACACAACAAATGGTACTCCTTGAAAAAGCTGTTGTATTGGATAAATGTATGTTGGAGCGCTGTTACGAGGACTTACATGTTACAGGATGCGGGACTTTACAAATTGTATTGCTTGCTCTATGCTGTTTCAAGATTGGTTAAATGTGTCATTTGTATTTGGGGCAGCTTTTCCGTAGAACTTGCTTTAGAGTGTACTAATCCCATTGGCACTAGTTTGTATTGATGTAACCTTGTTTTCAAACAATACAATTTTTTTTACGTTGGGACCTAGTTGATGTCCATGTTCTTTGCCACATAATCTATTGGTTTAACCACACGCTGTCTTACCTGAGAGCTCGGTTATAGCTCTATCCCAATTGAGTAAGGTTCTCTCCCATCCTGGTATTGCCTACTCCACACGGAGCTTCCCTATATAATATTTATTTTTCTCTGAGGTCTGCAGCCCAGCACAGGAATGAGACATAAGAGTTTGAAGGACTGTATCCTTTCAAGTTCTTTGCACATTGGAGTGTGTATTTCAAATGTATAATCTTTTTTTCTGACACAGGCCTCGCTTCCATTGAGTCGTTAAAAATGGAGCCGTAAGCTACCGAAGCGGACGACAGCTAAAGGTAATTTACGGCTCCATTTTAGTACCAGGTTTCCATTGAAAAGATTAGCGTGTTGCGCGCAGTCGCTCTTTTCGGGCGTACGTAAGTTTGCGTTGCCAACCGATGTCGGATTTGTCGAAAAGCGCGCCATAACAAGTGCATTGCCATGGTAACCCGACCTCTGTCTATAAGAATAACGGTTTGCGCCTGCGCTCTTTACCTGTGATCGCCTCTAGAGAGAAAGACACGGGAGCTAGTTGCGTTGGTAGGAGTTTTGGGTTTTTGAGAGTTGTTTGAGAGTTAGTGGAGAGTTTGATATTTGATTTCCATATATTCTTATTGTAGGCCTCATATAATATTAGGAACACACACACACACATCCATACATTAGTTAATTAACACACATTAGTTTATACACACAAATACACACACACACACACATACACACTTTTATTTCATACAAACACATTCACATTTTTTTTTTCATTAACCCCCATATCCCCATCTTCCTTTATTACTCCTTTCATTAATCCCCTTATTCCACTTCCCATCCCCCCTTTGACTACCCTTCCCTTCCTCACTATATAACTTGTTTTTTTATATATACATTTTGCCCATCCTATTTTTTTTTTTTTAACATCCCATATTTTTGGTTTCATTTGACTATATAGCTCACCCCTTTCTTAATTTGCATCCCTTATTATTTTTCTATAATTTTGTTCTAATCCTCCTTAGTTTTTCCTTTTTCATTTACATCCCTTTGTTTATTTTCACCCCCACATTTTATTTTTATTTTGAGGGATATAGAATAGAGATAGTTAGGGTCTAGATAGGTTAGGTAGTTAGTTTTGGGGCTATTTAATATAGGGTTTAGTTAGGTGACTTAGTGTAGTTAGGTAAGCTAGGGACTTTAGTGTTAGGTTAGAGTTAGGGAGGAAGGAGAAAGGGATGGATAGGCCTAGTGGAGTTGGGAAGGGGGTGGCTAGGGGGAGGGCAGTGGTGAGGGTGGATAGAGGGAGGGGGAGGGGGGAAGTAGGGAGTAGTATGGGCAGGAATAGGGGCCGAGGTTTGGGTGGAGGATTTGTCCTTCCTCAAACCCTGGCAGAGGAGGGAAGGAGAGAGGGTGGAAGAGGAATGGAGGTGGGAGGAGTGAGGAGGAGTCAGCCTCAGCTAGGCACAAAAAGAAAAGGGAAAGTGGGGCAGACTGTGGCAACTGGGGGTGGGGCTGGTGGTAGCCTGTCACAGCCTGCAGGGACAGAGGAGGTAGAGAGGGCTGGTCCCCAGTCACAGGAGGGAGAGTCTGTGTCTGCTGGCCCTTCAGGTGTGAAGGGCAGGCTTAGAGAGGAGAGGTACTCTGAGGAGGAGAAGGAGGCTCTTGTTGAGGCATACTTGGAGAGGGCAGCTCAGCTGGAGAACCCTAACCTGAGGCCGGCTGTCCGGAATAAGCTGTGGGAGGAGATTCGAGTGGCAGTCAGCTGCTTAGGACGTAATCGTTCTATTGCCAGCATTAAACACCGCTATCATGACTGCAGGAGGGAAACCAAAGCTAAGCTGGCACAGCAGGCCAAATATGCACGTGGGACAGGTGGTGGTCCTAGCAAGAGGATACACCTAAGGTCATGGGAGGAGATGATGGCCAATGTCATCTCAGATGAATCTGTTTACGGATGTAAGGGGACAATGGACACATCAGTGCCAGCTGAAGAGGTCCATGAAGGTGAATATTAAATATCATATGTAATAAATGTTTTATTTCTAACAAATATATGTTAACATCAGAAATATATATCGGCTTTGTTTTTTAAAATATAAATGTAATCATACACATGTGTAATACAGAATATAGAATGTTCATATATTATATATGTTTAGTAATCAATTGTGTTCAAGCATCAGTGGAAAACATACCTAGGTAGGATTAGTACAAGTAATGTTTTACATGGTTCAAAGTCTAATTTGCACAGTAACTTAAAGTGATAGTAAACCCAATTTTTTTATTTCATGATTCAGATAGAGCAGCAATTTTAAGCAACTCTCTAATGTACTACTATTATAGATATTTCTTTGTTCTCTTGGTATCTTTTTCTGAAAAAGTAGGAATGTAAGCTATGGAGACTTTGCATTTTTTGTTCAGAACCCTGGCTAGCGCTCGTGATTGGTGGCTACATTTAGCCACCCAATAAGCAACAGCAACCCAGGTTCTGAAACAAATATTGTCTGGCTCTTAAGCTTTACATTCTTGCTTCTCAAATAAAGATACCAAGAGAAGGAAGAAAATATGATAATAGGAGTAAAATATTAAATGTTGACTAAATTTGCATGCTCTGTCTGAATCATGAAAGTTTAATTTGTACTTCATTGCCCCTTTAATGGCATCTTAACATAGTTGTAGTGGATATATTCATCCTGATTTCTGGAGTGGCTATCTGCTCAAACAAGCAAGGGTATAGATTTAAATTCTTTCTATCTATATCATATATATGGACTATGTGTAATACAAAGAGTCGCTTAGAGGCACAATCTTTAAATATACACCTCTGGTTAAATATGTTTAAGTTCATACAGAAATTATAATATATATATATATATATATATATATATATATATATATATATATATATATATATATATATATATATATATATAAAACTATATCTATAAAATTGATTTTCAAATGTTAGATGTTTCATCAGATTAATTTATAATTACAATTTATTTTTCAGAATTGGAACATGAGTATGAGTCCTCAACAAGACCGGAGGCCAGTGATGTTCCGGAATTCAGTGAGGAGGAGGAGGGGGATGTTATTGAAGCTGGATACTCCTACCTCAGCATACTTGAAGGAGATGAGCAACAGCCACTGGCCTATGAGGTTGAAAATGTTCCTGGCCCATCCCCATATTCATCTGGGAGGACATATCATCAGATGCAGCCTCCACCACCACAGCATTATCAGATGCATCCTCCACCACAGCATTATCAGATGCATCCTCCAACGCAGCATTATCAGATGCATCCTCCAACGCAGCATTATCAGATGCATCCTCCAACGCAGCATTATCAGATGCATCCTCCACCACCACAGCATCGGCAGATGCCTCCTTCATCACCACAGCATCAGCAGATGCATCCTCCATCACCACAGCATCAGCAGATGCATCCTCCATCACCACAGCATCAGCAGATGCATCCTCCACCGCAGCATATGTACTATATGCCACCTCAACAACACATTCAGCACCCTCCCATGGCACAACAAATGCCGCCACCACTACCACCACCACAACAATCACCACCACCCCCACCAATGTCTGTCCTCAATTGGATATTGAGCCACCCACACAGTCCCCAAGACTGAGTGACGACAACCTCACACAGAGCCAGGAATATGTGCCGGAGACACCTATACAGCCACAAGTGCCCCCCATGGAATCCAATATCCCCGCGCAGTCCCAGCAGGATGCTCTACTGAGGCTCATTCACAGGGAGCTTAGACTTACTAGGCTCCAGCAGCAGCAGGATTTCAGGAGGCTACAGAGCCAGATGGACATACATAATGCTGCACTCGTCCGCCTGGCAGAGGCAGTGGAGAGGGTTGCAGATAGGCCGCAAACTCCCTCCTCACTCGCATCCTCCGTTATCTCCCTGCAGGACCCTGAATCACATCTTTTAGCCTCCCAGCCAGCTGGTGTGCGTCGCCCAAGACGCCACACTTCCATCCCAAGTACCTCTCCTCCAAAGGCCAAATCCCGCCGCAAGCATTAAGAAGTATTTTTCTTTTTAAATTCTTTCAAGATATATAATATCTAATTTTTTTATGAAGCACTTTCTTAAGTGTGATTTCCATCTCATAAATATGCATATATTTTTCTAATCAAAATTAGAAAATATATTTCAAAATTGTTTTAATAGCTGTTTATTTTCCAAAACATTAACAGCTTTATTCATTTTTATTTCACATGATGTCAATTAATATGCAGGTGTAAATTGTTGATAAATGTATGTGTCCTTTTATTGAGGATATTATGCCGTTTAAGAATACTTGGGGATACGTGTCTGAAATTTATACAGTATATGCTATCTAACATTGGTCAACGTGACATGTGTAAATGTTATGATTTATATTCCACAAGCATATGTTGTTTGCTCCTTCAGATGAAGCTAATAAGGCTTATACAGTTATAGAAGAGTTGAAAAGTAAATATTCCTTCCTGTTGATATGGCCAAATACCTTGCATTCATTATAGTCCTATGTGGAATGTAATATCTGAAATATATACCTATCATGACTAACGCACTCCTTTTTGTCAAGATTATTATTCAATATTTAGAATAATTAGATAAATGTATCTTTATGATATTTAAGCACTGGTGTATACACAACATATATGTGATTGCCATGATATAGAGGTGATTAATACATTTTAATTGACATCATATGAACAGACACAGACTCTCCCTGGGACCAATGCACAATGCACTTTTAAAATGTTTCAATAACTCCATGTTAAAGACAATACTTCATATCTCTTGAAGTATGTCATATTAAGCACTTATGTATTTTGGTTAATAGTCTAAATATTGCAAATGTATTATCTGCTTTAGCAGACATGACATTACATATATTTTATAAATATTAGTACTATGACACATTATAACTTTAATGTGTCATCGTTTTGTATTGAATAAATATGATTTTCACATTGAAAATTACATTTGAATGAGGGTAAATCTGTAATAATAAAACTCATCTTCATGATAAACAACTTATTTCGTTTGAATTATTTTTCTATATGTATTGAGATTATATAGCATCCCTGGGCAAAGGTTTCATTTTGAATAGGTAGATATTTTATTTATTTTTATAATATTTTACCAGGAAAGATACATTGAGATTTCTATGGTTTTCAAGTATGTCCTGGGTCCACAAAACATTGCATTGATACAATGGGTACAATAAAATAAAAAAAAATTATAATACACCATATATGCACAAAAATTTAACATAGAACCGGTAGGAAATATATAATCAACAATGACAGGTGCATTCTGTTTTGAGATATGTAGAGAGGGATCTCTTAAAGGATATTAGGCATGGGATGGTTTGAAAGTGTGCGGGAGGTCGTTCCATAATTGTGGTGCTTGCATATATTTTTATATGCACATACATATTGAAATTTCTATGACAACATGGGTGCAAATATTCCTATACATAGGACCAATAAATGTAGCATATATAATGTTATTTGTACATTGAAACACTCATAATATTTTTGTGATTTGCTATTTCAATGAGAAACAGGCCTCAAAAAGCTCTTTTTTCCTCCTTTACACCTAGTTGAGCTGGGGGTAATATTTCTCAATGTATCGACAGCCTCCGACAGTGTATTAACGGTTAGCGCTTTCAATGGAAACCTGGTATAATTTATCGATTAACGGCTTCTATTACTTTCTATGGGACGCGAAAATCTTTTCGGCAGCCGAAGTCCGGCAGCCGATATTGAGGTATAACGCGCCATTGGAAACAGTCGTTAAACGCTATTGCTTTCGACAGCATATTTAACGGTTTGCGAGTGCACGCAAACTGAATTACGACTCAATGGAAGCGAGGCCACAGTCGGCTAGATTACAAGTTTTGCGTTATGAGCGGCGCGGTGCTAACTTGCATATTACAACATATTAACCCCTAAACCGCCACACTCCCGCATCACAAACACTAGTTAAATATTATAAACCCCTAATCTGCCGCCCCTAATATTGCCGCCACCTACCTACATTTATTAACCCCTAATCTGCCGCCCCCAATGTTGCCACCACTATACTAAATTTATTAACCCCTAAACCTAAGTCAAACCCTAACACACCCTAACTTAAATATAATTAAAATAAATCTAAATAAAACCTACTATCATTACCTAAATAATTCCTATTTAAAACTAAATACTTACCTGTAAAATAAACCCTAAGATAGCTACAATATAACTAATAGTTACATTGTAGCTAGCTTAGGTTTTATTTTTATTTCACAGCTAAGTTTGTATTTATTTTAACTAGGTAGAATAGTTACTAAATTGTTATTAACTATTTATTAGCTACCTAGTTAAAATAAATACAAATTTACCTGTAAAATGAAACCTAACCTGTCTTACACTAACACCTAACCTTACACTACAATTAAATCAATTACCTAAATTAAATACAATTACCTAAATAACAAAAAAACAAACACTAAATGACACAAAATAATAAAAGAAATTATCAGATATTTAAACTAATTACACCTAATCTAATAGCCATATCAAAATAAAAAAAACCTAGCCTACAATTAACTACCAATAGCCCTTAAAAGGGCCTTTTGTGCCCCCCCCCCCCCAACAGTAAAACCCACCACCCACACCACCAACCCCCCAAATAAAATCCTAACTAAAAAAACCTAAGCTCCCCATTGCCCTGAAAAGGGCATTTGGATGGGCATTTAGCTTTTTTCCGCCCAAAAGCCCTAATAAAAAAAAAAAAAACACCCAATAAATCCTTAAAAAAGCCTAACACTAACCCACGAAGATCCACTTACAGTTTTTGAAGACCCAACATCCATCCTCAAGAAGCCTCGTGGACAGCACACTGTCTCAGAGCTCAAATTAAATCTGTCTGCTCCACAGGGCCAGCATCATCTTGTGAACTTCTAGATGACGTGTTTTTAGATAGTGGTATCTCTCCAGGGAAAGAAGGTCAGCAACGGCTACTCTCCAGTCATCAGAGGTAGGGATAGTCTGGGTTTTCCAGAACTTCGGAATGAGCTTCTTAGCTGCAGTGAGCATGAGTAGTAAGAGAGGGTGTTTGCCCATTCCAGACATCTTGGGAAGTGATATGAACAGTAAGGTGTTTGGGTCATGGGGAACTTGTGTTCCCAATATTTCCTACATTTCTGACACTATATCACGTCAGAATTCCCCAAGCCGGGGGCAAGCCCACCAGATATGTGCCCTCCTCTCTACAACCCCTCCAGCAGGTGTTATTGAGTGAGGGGTATATCCTGTGCAATTGAGATGGGGTTAGATACCATCTGCACAAGAGCTTTATGTGGATTTCTTGTATCACTGCCGAAACAGATGATTTTTTGGTCAGTCGGAAAGCTTGGTGCCAGGATTCATACTCTAAGTTGCAGTTTAACTCTTTCCTCCACGAGTAAGTGTAGGAAGGGAGATTTAATGAGTCAGGGTTGTTAAGGATTTTGTAGATTTTAGATATCAAGTGAGTCGGACTCGTTTGCGAAACGCAAAGAACCTCAAAGGGTGTCAATTTTCTGCCAAAGTCACCTTTGTGCTTGTGATGAGATATAAATGTATCAATTGGTGGTAGTGAAGCCATGAGGAGAAAATCTCCCCATGGGCCTCTGTCATGTCGGAGTGTGTTTTTAACCTCCCCTCTACCGTGACAAAAGACATCGTACCTGTGTAGAGGCTATATGGTTGTAGTCTGGTGAAACCTAGTCTACGAAATGGGAGGGCAGCGTGTTCTATGATGGGAGTGAGTGGGGCATTTATAGAGGATATGTGTGTAGTCGTGGCCAGTATTTTGTCCCAGTCTGTTAGTATGTTAGCTGTGACGTGATAGTTATTAATTAGCTTGGGTCTGAGTTGATGTGCCATCCAACCTAATGTAGCGATATTGTTTAATTTAAATATTTGTCTATCAATATTGATCCAAGCTTTATCACTGGAGTTGTGGGCCCATTCCACCATATGTTGTAGCAAAATTGCTTGTTTATATCTTTCCAAACAAGGCACCCCCAAACCCCCCTCATCCCTTGGGAGATACATAGTTTTCCTAGGGATTCTGGGTCTAGCCCCATCCCATATAAACTGTTCAAAAGTTTTTTGTAGTTGCGGGATGTAGCCCTCAGGGAGTGGGCAATGCCCATCCAAATGCCCTTTTCAGGGCAATGGGGAGCTTCGTTTTTTATTAGTTAGGATTTTATTTGGGGGGTTGGTTGGTTGGGTGGTGGGTTTTACTGTTGGGGGGGTTGTTTGTATTTTTTTTTGTACAGGTAAAAAAGCTGATTTCTTTGGGGCAATGCCCCGCAAAAGGCCTTTTTTTTATATTGATAGGGCTATTAGATTAGGTGTAATTAGTTTAAATATCTGATAATTTCTTTTTTAATTTTGTGTAATTTAGTGTTTGTTTTTTGTAATTTAGGTAATTGTATTTAATTTAGGTTATTGATTTAATTGCAGTGTAAGGTTAGGTGTTAGTGTAACTCAGGTTAGGTTTTATTTTACAGGTACATTTGTATTTATTTTCGCTAGGTAGTTAGTAAATAGTTAATAACTATTTAGTAACTATTCTACCTAGTTAAAATAAATTCAAACTTGCCTGTAAAATAAAAATAAACCCTAAGCTAGGGAATCCAGCTGATTGACACCAATTTGGGAAACACTTTGGCTATCGTGTGGATCCTATTGCTTCTATGATTGAGACACTCCCTATTGATGTTCCTGACACAGTGAATGAGTTAGCCAGACAACTCCTGAATATCTGGCCTGCGCTTATAGCACTTGACAGTGCATCACCAAATGTGAGTTGAATATTTCTATTTTACTCTACTATATGCCCTTACATATTACGCTATGGTAGTTTGTTTTTAATTCATTTCAAGGGAGAAACACCCTCATAACGTTTGCTGCCTTTGGGAGAGAGAGAGTTAGCCAGCATACTCTAAAATTCCTGGCCTGCCTGTATAGCACTTAATAGTGCTTTCCCAAATGTTAGTGCATTTTCACCATCTTAAATTAACTTTGCCATCTGTTTGAACTTATTACGTTATGGGCGCCTTCTTTTTATATATTTTTTATAGGCTACCGTTAGAGTGAGCGGCCATCTCACTTTATGAAGAGCTGCCTGCAAACCATTGCTGTATACGCTGCACCTGAGTATTTGATCTTGGGATCACAAAACAACTAAGGAAAGAACTAAGAGACATTAGTTTTTATTCCCGCTGTATCCCTCATTAGGGAATTTTTAATATTGGGACTTTTTATTTGCCCTACTATATCCATTCAGTGTTTGAACTGTGTAATTGTGTTTTTTTAGTGTTGTATTTTGGCGCACCTATTTACTCTTCCTTGTTTTTGGTTGAGCTAGTTTTTCATACTTTTAAAAATACTTACTTAGAAGCTCCTAGTTTAGCACTGTTGATGAGGTTAGGCTGGTACTAAGAGAGCAGGAAAAGCAGACATCCCTCCCTGCATATGAAAAGACGCATTACACAAACAATAGCAAGCAGAAATCTGTAGACTTGAGTTTACATCTGATAGTTTGGGGCTTGGTTAGGAGTCTGAAAATCAGCGCAATGTTATTAAAAATAAACAAAACTATACATTGTTACAAAAACACTCCCAGATGGGATACATGGATCATCTACAAAACATTTATGCAAAAAAAAATCTAGTGTACAATGCCACTTTAATGTGATATGGAGTAGATATGTGCATGATCGAAAAATTTGTTTCGGTTCGGATCGATTCTGAGGTTTTCGAATTTCATTTCGGATCGATTTGAATTTGGAAAACTTCGAATGAATTCGTTTCGGATTCGTTTCGGATTCATTCAGATTCGAAAAAATTTGGCTGGATTCGGTTCGATACGGTTCGGTTCGGAAATTCGGAATTTCTGTATGTGTGCTGTGTATTAGACTTGTATTATGTACTGTATATTAGGTGTAACCCATAGCAGAGTGATATAACCTAATATACTGTACAATACTAGTGTAATCCATGTCCATCCAAATTTACCGAATAAATCCGAACTAATTCGGATTTATTTGGTAAATTCGGCAGTATTTTAATTCGGAAATTTGGACCGAACCCAACCGAATTGCACATGTCTAATATGGAGATCAAAATTAAAAAATGTTGAGTTCCTTCCAACAAAGGCATGCCTGGATAGGAGTGTGTACATCTCTTGAACAGTATATGCCAGTACTGTTTGCAACAATGTATTACTTTGTTACATACAATGGGCCACATTACAAGTGGCAAGCTCTTTAGCTCTTTCACTTGCACAAAAACACAGCCAGAAGTACATTTTTATTACAAGTTAAAAGTAAAATGTTTAATTGTGAGCGAAAGCCTACGCACGCTAACTTCAGGGCTTCAGATATTATGTCCATGATAACATCTCCCTATAGACTTCAATGGAGAGCATAAACTGGGGGAAAAAACTTATAGCTTACCGGCAGGAGTTAAACCTACAGCGCTAATGTTATATTTATAAATATTTTACATGCAATATTCTTCACATAGAAGAAAATTTTCTTGTTATTTTTAAAAATATATTTCTACATATATCTAAAGTATTTTTGCAAAATATATATATATATATATATATATATATATATATATATATATATATATATATATATATACTGTATATATATATAAGAGCAGAGTAGGTGCTCTCTCACAAACCAGTTCAGTAATTGGCCAGGGTGCTGTAGAAGAATCCATAACTCAACAAACAAATCAGTACTTTCTGGGCTTATTGTATAGTGAAAACTTCTTGTTTATTCCATAAAAAAGTGACGTTTCGGGGCATTCACCCCTTCATCAGACGCCCATTATGGGCGTGATCCGATATACGGCGTAGTTTGCGGCGCAAGCGAGGGAACCCGCGTCGCCTGCAGTTTCAGCTCGCAACTCGAGCTATCCAATATATGGCGCCGTCAGATGCTAACGTGCCGTAAGTCTGATAAACCAGCGATGTCCAGAAATCTGCGTATGTACAAATTTCTGGCGTCGCCAGTGACTTGCGCCACGTTAGAAACTGCCGGCGCCTACAAAACCTGACTAAAGTATGAAATCACCCGCACTGTTTAACACGCCTCCTAAACATCCCTCTATCCGCTATCCCCCCTCACTATCCTAACAATAAAAAAAGTTATTAACCCCTAAAACGCCGCTCCCGGACCCCGCCGCCACCTAATAAAGTTATTAACCCCTAAACCGTCGCTCCCGGACCCCCGCCGCCAGCTATATTAAATCTATAACCCCCTAAAGTGAGCCCCTAACACCGCCGCCATCTACCTTACCTACCCCCTAAAGTGAGCCCCTACCCCGCCGCCATCTACCTTACCTACCCCCTAAAGTGAGCCCCTACCCCGCCGCCATCTATTTTAAAATTATTAACCCCTAATTTAATCCCCCTACCCCGCCGCCATCTATATTAAATTTTTTATTATTTAACCCCTAAAATACTAAACTATCCCTACCACTAAACCTAAGTCTAACCCTACAAATAGCCCTGAAAAGGGCTTTTTGCGTGGCATTACCCCAAAGTAAACTGCTCTTTTGTCAGCCCTTAAAAGGGCTTTTGGCGGGGCTTTGACACAAAGTAATCAGCTCTTTTGCCTACAATCTAAATCCCCCTACACCGCTGCCACCTATAATAAATGTATTAACCCCTAATCTAATCCCCCTACACCGCCGCCTATATTAAACACATTAACCCCTAATCTAATCCCCCTACACCGCCGCCAGCTATATTAACTATATTAACCCTAATTATATTAGGGTTAATATAGTTAATATAATTATTATATTATATATATTAACTATATTAACCCTAATTATATTGGGTTAATATAGTTAATATCGTTATTATATTATATATATATTAAGTATAATAACCCTATCTAACTCTAACATCCCTAACTAAACTCTTATTAAAATAAATCTAATATTAATATTATTAATGAAAATATTCCTATTTAAATCTAAATACTTACCTATAAAATAAACCCTAAGATAGCTACAATGTAATTAATAATTACATTGTAGCTATTTTAGGGTTTATATTTATTTTACAGGTAACTTGGTATTTATTTTAACTAGGTACAATAGCTATTAAATAGTTAATAACTATTTAATAGCTACCTAGTTAAAATAATTACCAATTTACCTGTAAAATAAATCCTAACCTAAGTTACAAATACACCTACACTATCAATAAATTAAATAAACTACAAATATCTAAACTAAAATACAATTAAATACACTAAACTAAATTACAAAAAAAACAAAACACTAAATTACAAAAATTAAAAAAAGATTACAAGATTTTTAAGCTAATTACACCTTTTCTAAGCCCCCTAATAAAATAATAAACCCCCAAAATAAAAAAATGCCCTACCCTATTCTAAATTAAACAAGTTCAAAGCTCTTTTACCTTACCAGCCCTTAAAAGGGCCTTTTGCGGGGCATGCCCCAAAGAAAACTGCTCTTTTGCCTGAAAAAACCCCCACAATACCACCCCCCAACATTACAACCCACCACCCACATACCCCTAATCTAACCCAAACCCCCCTTAAATAAACCTAACACTAACCCCCTGAAGATCTCCCTACCTTGTCTTCACCCAACCGGGCTGAACTCCTCATCCGATCCGGGCGATGTCTTTATCCAAGCGGCAAAGAAGAAGTCTTCATCCCGGCGATGTCTTTATCCAAGCGGCAGCAAAGTCTTCTTCCATCCGGTAGCATCTTCCATCAAGCGGCATCTTCAATCTTCTTTCTTCGCTCCTCCGACGCGGAGCATCCATCCCGGCCGACGAATGAGGTACCTTTAAATAACGTCATCCAAGATGGCGTCCGTCGAATTCCAATTGGCTGATAGGATTCTATCAGCCAATTGGAATTAAGGTAGAAAAATCTGATTGGCTGATTGAATCAGCCAATCAGATTCAAGTTCAGATTCAAGGCCCTGTTAAGGGCTGGTAAGGTAAAAGAGCTTTGAACTTATTTAATTTAGAATAGGGTAGGGCATTTTTTTATTTTAGTGGTTTATTATTTTATTAGGGGGCTTAGAATAGGTGTAATTAGCTTAAAAATCTTGTAATCTTTTTTTTATTTTTGTAATTTAGTGTTTGTTTATTTAATTGTATTTTAGTTTAGATATTTGTAGTTTATTTAATTTATTGATAGTGTAGGTGTATTTGTAACTTAGGTTAGTATTTATTTTACAGGTAATTGGGTAATTATTTTAACTAGGTAGCTATTAAATAGTTAATAACTTTTTAATAGCTATTATACCTAATTAAAATAATTAACAATTTACCTGTAAAAAAAATATAAACCCTAACATAGCTACAATGTAATTATTAATTATATTGTAGCTATCTTAGGGTTTATTTTATAGGTAAGTATTTAGATTTAAATAGGAATATTTTAGTTTATAATATGAATTAGATTTATTTAATAAGAATTTAGTTAGGGGTGTTAGTGTTAGATAGAGTTAATATAGTTAATATAAATACTATAGTAACTATATTAACTATATTAACCCTAATATAATTAGGGTTAATATAGTTAATATATGTAATGTAATAACTATATTAACTATAATATACTTAGGGTTAATATAGATAATATAGCTGGCGGCGGGGTAGGTAGATTAAATTAGGGATTAATAATTTTAATATAGATGGCGGCGGTGTAAGGGGCTTACATTAGGGGTTAATACTATTAATATAGTGGGGCGGCGGTGTAGGGAGGGAAGGTTATAGGGCAAAAGAGCTGTTTACTTTGGGGCAAAGCCCTGCAAAAGGCCCTTTTAAGGGCTGGTAATAGAGCTTATTACTTTAGGGATATTAGATTAGGGGTTAATAATATTAATATAGCTGGCGGCGGTATAGGGGGATTAGATTAGGGGTTAATAATTTTTATATAGGTGGCGGCGGTGTAAGGGGTCAGATTAGGGTAGATAGATCAGGTAGATGGCGGCGGTGTAAGGGGTTCACATTAGGGGATAGATCAGTTAGATGGTGGCGGTTTTAGGGGCTCACAGTAGGGGGTTAGTTTATGTAGATGGCGGCGGGGTCCGGGAGTGGCGGTTTAGGGGTTAAATACTTTATTAGGGATTGCGGCGGGGGATCGCGGTTGACAGGTAGATAGACATTGCGCATGCGTTAGGTGTTAGGTTTTATTTTGCAGGCAGTTTAGGTAGTTACGGGGCTCCAATAGTCAGCGTAAGGCTTCTTACGGTTGCTTTTTGTGGTGAGGTGAAAATGGAGTAAGATTTCTCCATTTTCGCCACGTAAGTCCTTACGCTGTATATTGGATACCAAACTGCGCTGGTTTGGTATATCTGTCTATGGCCCAAAAAACTACGGGCGACGCCAGAAATCTACGCGCGTAACTTCTAAGTTACGCCGTATATAGGATACCAAACCAGCGCAAATATTGGCGTCGCCAGCTTTTGCGGGCGACGATTTTTATCGGATCGGGCCCTATATGCATAATACATTATAGCAATTTAGTCTGATCTTAAGTCCTTCAATCGTGGACTTCACTCCAAACTCATCTATCAAGTTTTACTAAGACTCTCTCTTTTGCCATCTAACTTAACACTAGTATATTTTATATTTATTCCAAATAAACATTTCTTATGCATATTTCTCTCATCACCCAACTGACCTATCTTCTTAAATCCTTTAGCCTCCAATATAATAGAAAGATCCATTTACAATCACTTCAACCAGTTTATCTCTTCATATTCTCTAAATGATCCAAGCAAAAACTGTTTCCATTTTCAACACTTAAACTGCTCTTAAAGAATGAAGCACACAGTCTACACAATGCTACAAGAGAAGATTACTTATTTCCAGAGCCCTTGAATATGCACTCTCCATTGCAATATGAAGTGCTAGTGAGAGGAACCCATACAGGAAAATGAAAATGTGCTGGACGATAAATATCACAAAATAAAAGCAACATGAAATACATTTTTTTTCATGATTTATACAGAGCATATATTTTTTTTAAAAAAGGCCTAGATTACGAGTTTTGCATTAGAGGCTGTGCGGTGCTAACGAGCAGTTTTGTCTCACCGTTCACTTACCTGCAGCGCTGGTATTACGAGTTTTCAGAAACCTGGCATTAAAATACAAGAAGTGAGCGTTGAGCAAAATTTTGCTCATTACCGCACTCCAATACCAGCGCTGCTTAAGTCAGTGGTGAGCTGGTTGTACGTGCTTGTGCGCGATTTCCCCATAGGAATCAATGGGGAGAGGGCTGAGAAAAAAGTAGCGTAAAACTTAGTAATGCAGCCCCATTGATTCCTATGGGGAAATAAAGTTATGTCTACAACTAACACCATAACATGAACCCAGAGTCTAAACACCCCTAATCTTACACTTATTAACCCCTAATATGCCGCCCCCCGACATCTCTGACTCCTACATTATAATTATTAACCCCTAATCTAAAAATCTAATAGCCCTATCAAAATAAAAAAAAAACTTGCAAAAAAAAAAAAAAACCTAGCCTAAACTAAACTACCAATAGCCCTTAAAAGGGCCTTTTGCAAGGCATTGCCCCAAAGTAATCAGCTCTTTTACCTGTAAAAAAAATACAAACAACCCCCCCAACAGTAAAACCCACCACCCACACAACCAACTCCCCAAATAAAATACTATCTAAAAAAACCTAAGCTCCCCACTGCCCTGAAAACCCCCTGAAGATCGACTTACTGGGAGAAGTCTTCATCCAAGCCGGGCCGAAGTCCTCAACGAAGCCGGGAGAAAATCTTCATCCAAGCCGGCCGAAGTGGTCCTCCAGACCGGCAGAAGTCTTCATCCAGAAGTTCAATCCTATTGGCTGATCCAATCAGCCAATAGGATTGAGCTCGCATTCTATTGGCTGATTGGATCTTGAGAACTGAGAACTTCGGCCTGGCTTGGATGAAGACTTCTCCCGGTAAGTCGATCTTCAGGGGGTTAGTGTTTTTTTAAGGGTGTATTGGGTGGGTTTTATTTTTAGGTTAGGGACTTGGGCCTGCAATAGAGCTAACTGCCCTTTTAAGGGCAATGCCCATTCAAATGCCCTTTTCAGGACAACGGGGAGCTTAGTTTTTTTTAGATAGTATTTTATTTGGGGGGTTGGTTGTGTGGGTGGTGGGTTTTACTGTTGGGGGGGTTGTTGGTATTTTTTTTTCAGGTAAAAGAGCTGATTACTTTTGTGCAATGCCCCACAAAAGGCCCTTTTAAGGGCTATTGGTAGTTTAGTTTAGGCTAGGGGGAGTTTATTTTGGGGGGGCTTATTTTATTTTAATAGGGTTATTAGATTAGGTGTAATTAGTTTAAATATTTGTAATTTGTTTATTATTTTCTGTAATTTAGTGTTTGTTTGTTTTTGTACTTTAGCTAATTTAATTTAATTTAGGTAATTGTATTTAATTTAGTTAATTTATTTAATTATAGTATAGTGTTAGGTGTTAGTGTTACTTAGGTTAGGTTTTATTTTACGGGATAAATTTGTATTTATTTTAGCTAGGTAGTTATTAAATTGTTAATAACTATTTTATAACTATTCTACCTAGTTAAAATAAATACAAACTTGCCTGTAAAATAAATATAAACCCTTAGCTAGCTACAATGTAACTATTAGTTATATTGTAGCTATCTTAGGGTTTATTTTATAGGTAAGTATTTAGTTTTAAATAGGAATAATTTAGTTAATGATAGTAATTTTATTTAGATTTATTGTAATTATATTTAAGTTAGGGGGTGTTAGGGTTAAGGTTAGACTTAGGTTTGGGGGTTAATAACTTTAATATAGTGGCGGCGACATTGGGGGCGGCAGATTAGGGGTTAATAAATGTAGGTAGGTTGCAGCGACATTGGGGGCAGCAGATTAGGGGTTAATAAATAGTATGTAGGTGTCTGCGATGTTGGGGGCAGCAGATTAGGGGTTAATACATATAATGTAGTTGGCGGCGGTGTCTGGAGTGGAAGATTAGGGGTTAAAATTTGTATTATAGTGTTTGCGATGCGGGAGGGCCTCGGTTTAGGGGTTAATAAGTAGTTTATGGGTGTTAGTGTACTTTTTAGCACTTTAGTTATGAGTTTTATGTTACGGCGTTGTACCATAAAACCTTAACTACTGACTTTTAAATGCGTTAGGACTCTTGACAGGGTAGGGTGTACCGCTCACTTTTTGGCCTCCCAGGACAGATTCGTAATACTGGCGAAATTTACCTAAGTCGTTTTGCGGTAAGGCCAAAGAAGTGTGCAGTCACCCTAAACCTTCAAGACTCGTAATAGCAGTGGGCGTAAAAAAAGCAGCGTTAGGACCTCTTAACGCTGCTTTTTTACCCTAACGCACAACTCGTAAACTAGCCGTAAGTTTCCAATTTACTTCTATTATCAAATTTGCTCCCCTGTAATTCTTTGTTAAAGAAAATATCTAAATATATGGATGGAGCACTGAATAGCAGGAAAAAATGCTGCCATCTAGAGATCTTGTTAATGTATAACAATCTTGCAAAAATGCTGCCATATAGTGTTGCAGTTATGTAAATGCTCCCGAGCTTACTTCCCTGCTTTTCAACAAAGGATACCAAACAAAATTGATAATGAGTTTAAATTGAAAAGCCTGCAACCTTCAGTTAAAGGGACATTAAACTCAGTTTGTTTCTTTCATGGTTCAAATAGAGCATATTATCTTAAACAACTTTCCAATTTACTTCCATGATCTAATTTGTTTTATTTTCTTGATATCCTTGGATGATAAAGATACCTAGGTAGACTCAGGAGCTTCTGGTAGCTGCACATATATGCCTCATGTCATTGGCTCACCAAATGCATTCAGCTAGATCCCAGTAGTGCATTGCTGCTTCTTCAATCAAGAATATCAAGAGAACAAAGAATATTAGATAACAGAAGTAAATTGGAAAGTTGTTTAAAATTCTATTCTTTTTCTGAATCATGAAATAAAAATTTGGGGGTTTGTTTTCCCATTAAGAAGTAGCATTCTCCAAGGAGGAGATTTTATTTTTTTTTAGTAAAAAAGTAACAGATTTTCCTTTTCTGAATAAAAATACATTTTATTTACAAATTTGTGGTAGTGCAGGAATGTTAAACAATAGATTACCCTTATCAACCAGTGAACAGTTAATCCTGAATGAACATTCTTGAGGTACAGCTAAAGAGATCCTGTGATAGAGCTAAACCAGACATGGTCCCGAGCAGATACCTTCCGACTATCTAGCAGAGGTAAATGACACCGTATAATTACCTTAAACAACTCAGCTAATAACTATAAGCAGCTACATGATACATACTGCACAAATATATACTTTATAACTTTGACTTGCAAATTATCTTCTTTTGAGTCCTAACATACCAAGCTTTAATGGGTAAAATAGCTCCCTCATAAAATGTACCCTTAAACCACTGTGAGGCAATATAATTTCATACTGGTTCTTAGTGGTATTAAAGCGCACTTCTGGGGCACCCATTATAACCTTAAAACTCATGCTACTCCATACCTCAAGTCCTGTACAAACGAAGGGGGATCACATACTATTTTTTATCTCTTTTAAGAGGTGGAACTTCCTCAAATAACAACTCTACCACTATTGCAGTATAAGATGTCTCAGAAAAAGACTTCTAAAGGGGAGAAACCTCTAAAACAATTGCAGAGCAGGCAGGGCTCTGTTAAATCCTTTTTTAAGCAGAACGAAACATCTAAGGGCAAAAAGGACATATGTGTAGAAAGCCCACCAGATGATGAACTGTCGGACAGCCAAGAACTAGCATCTAGAAGCCCCTCTCATCCTATATCTGAACTTACCTCAGACCAACCTATAACACATAAGGCAATGCAAACGCTTATAGAGCAAGTCAAGGTATGCATTAAAGAGGAATGCACGGACCTCAAGAAAGATATCAAAGACTTGAGAAACAGTAGAGTCATTAGAAGAGCATGAGGTTGTTATGTCGCAATGCATTGCTAATCTCTCTAAAAAGTTACATACACAAGAACAGCATGTAAATGGCCTGGAAGACAAATTAGACGACCTGGAGAACAGGTCAATAAGCAGCAATTTAAGGTTCAGGGGTATACCCGAATCGATACAGTCATCAGTCATTCAGAAATTTCTCCAAGACCTGTTCACAGAATTAGCCAGAATTAATGATACCACAATTCCAGAAATCGCCCTAGATAGGGCATACAGAGCATTATGTCCTAAACCCGCAGACGACCAACCTCCTAGGGACATAATTGTTAGTTTTCAACAATTTCAACACAGAGAACTAATTATTATTATTATTATTCTTTATTTATAAAGCGCCAACAGATTCCGCAGCGCTGTTCATAGGTAACAAAGATAAAAGGACAGTACAATATGAGACACCAGACAAAATTTAACAAACAAATACAGGAGGAATTGGGAGCCCTGTTCCCATGGGAACTTACAATCTAAATGGGTAGGAGGGTGAGAAACAGGAGGTGGGGACTGCAAAGGTGGGAATGATGTTAGTGTGAAGTTAGATGAGGGCAACTATTAGGCAAGTGGAATTCATTAGTTACTGATTTGGTTATAGGCTTCCCTGAACAAGAAGGTCTTTAGGGAGCGTTTAAAGGAGGAGAGGTTGGGGGAAAGTCTGACAGCATGAGGAAGTGCGTTCCAGAGGGTTGGTGCCGCACAAGAGAAGTCTTGTAGTCTAGCATGAGAGGAGGTGATGGTAGAAGAGGCAAGGAGTAGATCGTTGTTGGATCTTAGGGGACGGGCTGGAGTATATTTGTTGATGAGTGAGGACAGGTATGGGGGGCTGCATTGGTAAGGGCTTTGTAGGTTAAAGTGAGAATTTTGAATTTAATTCTGCTGTGAATGGGGAGCCAGTGAAGGGACTCACAGAGGGGTGCAGCAGATACAGAGCTTCAGGAGAGGTGGATTAGCCTAGCAGAGGCATTTAGGATGGATTGAAGGGGGGAGAGGCGGGAGAGAGGAAGGCCAGTTAGTAGGTTGTTACAGTAGTCAAGCCGGGAAATTACTAGGGAATGGATTAGCTGTTTAGTAGTTTCAGCACAACGAATTTTGGAGATATTGCGTAGGTGGTTGCGACAGGATGAAGAGAGCGATTGGATGTGGGGTATGAAGGACAGATTGGAGTCGAGTGTAACTCCAAGGCAGCGGATTTGGGGTGATGGGGAGATAGTGGTGTCACCGACAGTGATAGTAAAGTTAGAAACTGGAGTAGAATTAGTTGGGGGGATTAGAAGAAGCTCAGTCTTGGACATGTTGATTTTTAGGTGGTGAGAGGCCATCCAGGAAGAAATGCCAGATAAGCAGCCACTGATGTGGGAAAGGACAGATGGAGAGAGTGCAGGGGTGGATAGGTAGATCTGAGTATCATCAGCATAGAGGTGATAGTTGAAGCCATAGCTACTAATAAGTTTACCCAGTGAGGAAGTATAAATAGAGAAGAGTAGAGGGCCTAGAACAGAGCCTTGAGGTACTCCAACAGACAGAGGCAGTGGAGAGGATGAGTCACCAGCAAATGAGACAGAAAAGGACCTATTAGAGAGATAAGAGTGGATCCAGGAGAGGGCAATATACAATTATGCCAGAAAACAACAATCCTTCAACTTTCAAAACACCCGTATACAGATCTTCCAAGAGTTATCGATTAGGACACTACAGAAACGCGGAGACTTTTCTACCCTTACTTCCCATTATCATTCCCTGAAGACTCCTTACCACTGGGGATTCCCAACTGCTATCATAGTTCTGAAAAATGGCAGAAAATTTGAATGTGACTCTATATCTAACATTGATCAATTCTGCAGAGTGCTAAACATCACACCCCCCATGAGGGAGGACCTGACATTCATACCTAAATATCCAGCACACAAAGATCTACCAAAGCCACAAAGAAGAGCTTGGTCTGAACTTCCTTCTAAACAGAACAAACGAAGACAAACTTTCTCTGCTGAACTACCTACGGAACCAACCTGAGGAATGATCATTCAAATAGGACTTGGCTCCCTTACACAGGCATAACACTCATCGGAGTGATATAATGCTATAACACAAGATGTAACATATACGTGTGTATCTTTTTCTTCTCTTTTGCAACCCTGGAGGACTTTGTCACTTGCATTAGAGACCTGCTCAGTTATGAAGACATGGTAATATGTTTAACTTAATAAAATATTGTTATGTTTATTATAATGATAGATAACTTAAGTTAAGAGTTATATTTACTCAAGAACATTGCACAGGGAATGAACACCCAATCAGAATAAGTCATATATACTGTATATAACAAAATATGCAGCATATATTCTGAGCAGTATTCCTCCCTCCTGCAATCTTGAAGGATTAATTATTTTGCATGATAGACCTGTTTGTTATAACAATGTTGCTACATAGCCTGTTCTGGTTTCATAACCTTGTTCAAAATATAGTAAATTTACCTAAGCGGGACATATGTTTAGTTAAGAATGTTTAACACTATCGGCTAGATTAAGAGTTTTGCGTTATGAGTGAAAAAGCATCGTTATGGCTCTTTTTCACTACCGCTAGTATTACGAGTCTTGTCAGAATATCTGTACCGCACACTTTTTTGGCCATAACGCAATGTAACTATTGCAGCTTTCAAAAAGTCCTTTTTCAATGTGACTTCCATAGCGCCGGTATTACGAGTTTGTCTGACCGGCCAAAAAGTGAGTGGAACAGCCTATACCGTCAAGATTCATACCGTAAACTGAAAGTCAGTAGTTATGGGTTTCTTTCATGTAATTGGCAAGAGTCCATGAGCTAGTGACGTATGGGATATATAATCCTACCAGGAGGGGCAAAGTTTCCCAAACCTCAAAATGCCTATAAATACACCCCTCACCTCACCCACAATTCAGTTTTACAAACTTTGCCTTCTATGGAGGTGGTGAAGTAAGTTTGTGCTAAGATTTCTACGTTGATATGCGCTTCTCAGCATTTTGAAGCCTGATTCCTCTCAGAGTACAGTGAATGTCAGAGGGATGTGAAGGGACTTGGAGTATCACCTATTGAATGCAATGGTTTTCCTCATGGGGATCTATTTCATAGGTTCTCTGTTATCGGTCGTAGAGATTCATCTCCTACCCCCCTTTTCAGATCGACCATATACTCTCATATTCCATTCCCTTTACTGATAACCATTTCAGTACTGGTTTGGCTATCTGCTATATGTTGATGGGTGTCTTTTTGTAAGTATGTTTTCATTACTTAAGACACTCTCAGCTATAGTTTGGCACTTTACGTATTTATATAAAGTTCAAAATATATGTATTGTACTTATATTTGCCATGATTCAGGTTTTCAGTATATTTCCTTTTGCAGACTTATGTCAGTTTCATATCTGGGAAATGTTTTTTTATGAAAAAAAAATTTCTTACCTGGGGTATAGTCTTTTTTTCTAATTGACTGTCTTTTAAATTCGCGGGCAGAAATAGGCTTGCGAGGGCGCAAAATGCGAGAGTTTATTGCGTCATTCTTGGCGCAAGATTTTATTTGGCGCAATGTTACGTTCAATGTTACGTTCATTGATGCAAATTTGTCATTTCCGGCATCTCAGTTGACGCTGAGTCCTTTCACAAGGTTGCGCCATCTATGATGCAAGTGTGTCGTTTCCGGACGTTTTTGGCGCCAAAAAATATTTTTCTGTTTGTTGTGCGTGATACTTGGCGCCAAATATTTTCATTATTTAAGACCCCATTTCAATTTGCCTCCTGCTTTTCAGAGGGCTATGCTGTTTGCATTTTTCCCATTCCTGAAACTGCCATATAAGGAAATTGATAATTTTGCTTTATATGTTGTTTTTTTCTCTTACATTTGCAAGATGTCTCAATCTGATCCTGTCTCAGAAATCACTGTTGGAACCCAAATGTCCAGAAAGGGGATTATCATGAACAGAGTGCATTACTATGGTGTGTAAATTAGGGGGTATGTACAGTTGTTGGTTGTGGTATAGGAAACCTTGAGGTCCCTGGGAAAGTAGATGAAGTAGTTTAGTGGAGTCTTGTAGTAGACTATTCTTTAACTCAGAGGTGTCCAGTGTGATGGAAGCAAGTATGTTTGATGTTGGTATTACTTTGGAGGGCTGTGCCTGAGCTACTGGTTTAGCAAGCATGCGGGATAAGGCATCCGCCTTTCCATTCCTGGTACCTGGACAATACGTGATAACATAATGGAAGCGGGAGAAGTATAAGCTCCATCTCAGCTGACGGGCCGATAAAGTCCTGTTGGTCTGCAAGTATTGTAGATTCTTATGATTGGTGTAAATAACAACAGGCAGTGAAGTACCCTCCAACAGGTGTCTCCAGTGTTCAAAGGAACTTTTGATGGCTAGCAGTTCTTTTTCGCCTACTGGGTAGTTAAGTTCTGCAGAATTCATAAGTCAGGAGAAGTAGGCAACAGGATGTAATGGATGTTTATATGAACTGCATTGGGAGAGAATTGCCCCTAAAGCATAATCAGAGGCGTCGACCTCTTACACAAACTGAAGGCTAGCATCTAGGAACTGGAGTATGGGGGCAGTAGTGAATTTCCTCTTAAACAAATCAAATACCTCTTGAGCGTGCTCAGACCAAAGGAATTTAGAGTGCATCTTAGTGAGATCAGACAGAGGTTTGGTGAGGGCAGCGAAATTACAAATACATTTTCGATAAAAATTAGCAAAGCTTAAGAACCTCTGCACATCTTTCTTATTGCTTGGTCTAGGCCATTGTGTGATGGTGCTGACTTTGGAATCTTCCATGCTTATACCTGAATCAGTTATACGATAGCCTAGGAAGGAAACTTCTGTGGTATGAAAGGAACATTTTTCCAATTTAGCATACAGGTTGTGTGTCCTTAAACGGGAGAGAACAGTTCTGACATGTGTGATGTGTTGCTCAAGTGTGGATGAAAAAATTAAAATGTCATCCAGGTAAACAACTATGTAGGTGTCAAGACTATCACAGAATATGTCGTTGATAAAGTTTTGAAATGTTGCCGGTGCATTGCACAAACCAAATGGCATGACAGTATATTCAAATAACCCATAGCGGGTTCTAAATGCTGTCAGCCATTCATCCCCTGCTCTCATTCTGATGAGATTATAGATGCCTCTCAGATCCAATTTTGTATAGACCTTTGCACCACGTAATCTATCTATTAATTCGGGAATAAGTGGTAGAGGATACCTGTTTCTTGGTGATTTTATTGAGCTGCCTATAGTCAATTATGGGTCTTAGGGTATGGTCCTTGTTACGTACAAAAAAGATACCAGCAGCAGCTGGGGAGGTCGAGGGTCTTATGAACCACTTGTCAAGATTCTCTTGTAAATAAACCTTCAAATGGTCAAGCTCTGGTTTGGATAGTGGGTATATATGGCCGAAGGGGACTGTGGAGCCAGGGAGTAAGTCTATGGGACAATCATAGGACCTATGTGGGGGCAAAGTCTGCGCCTGAGTCTTGCTAAATACGTCGGAGAAGTCTGAGTAACAGGATGGGAGTGAAGTGTCAACAACAAGACAGAACAGAGTTAGGGTAACAGGTAGAAGAGCAATATGAGGAAGAGAAGGAAAGAGACATGTCTTGCCACAAGAAAGTAGGTTGGTGTACCTTTAACCAAGGCATTCCTAGTATTACAGGAAACACAGGACAGGAAATAACATCAAAACAAACCTGTTCTGTATGTCCACAGACAGTACTCATAAGTAATGATATAGTTTGGTGTATTACAGGGCCCGAAGAAAGAGGTGTGCACTCTACAGCATTAAAAGACACAGGTGTATGCTTTGTTACAATAGGTATTTTATTAGCCCTTACAAACTCAAGGTCAATAAAATTCCCACGTCTCCTGTTCTTCTCATGAGGGGTAAGAGGGCCTTTTACAAAACCGATCTCCATGGGAACCGAGGTATCCTGAACCTTAGAAGTCATAGCTGGGAAGGAGGTATATTTCCTGAAGGTTGCAGTGCCACCTGATCTTTCCATACGGCATTCTCTAACACGCCTGTCTATAGTGATGGATAACGTATACAGGTCCTTTAGAGTCTGGGTAATTCCAATCCTAGACAATTCATCTTTAATCTCCTCATTGAGACCAAGGCAGAAATGATTTTTTAGGGAAGCCTCGTTCCAGAGAGAATCCCTTGCATGGATGCGAAATTGTGCTATATAGTCCTCAACAGGTTGACAGTGCTGTTTCAGAGCACGTAAAGCAGATTCAGCAGAACTCTGCTTAAACGGATCCTCGTATAAAGAGGACATTTGTTTTAGAAAATTATCCAAGCAGTTCAGAATAGGGTCCTGTTGTTCATAGTAAACATCAGCCCAGGCACGGGGCTCAGCCCTTAGGTATGAAATAATCGTCAAAACCTTAAGCCTATCCATGGTATAAGTTTTGGGTTTTAGCTCAAACAAAAGCAAGCAAGTATTTTTAAACTCCCTGAATTGGGATCTGTTGCCTGAAACATTTTCAGGGTTACTTACTTGTGGTTCTGGCTGATTATCAGTGGAAGGGACTTTAGCTGCGTAGAGATCCCTTAGACAGGTTTTCACTGTCTAATTATCACTTTGAAGATCCCTGATATTTTGTGTCAAGGTATCAAGCCTCTGAGAGAGGTTAGCTAATTGTTCAGTAACTTCCTCAGAAGTCATTATCAACTTAAGGCTGGATTAATATGTAACGAATCCTAAATCTTAGTAGTTGGTTACACAGCTAACTGGATTTTTAGAAGCCTATATGCCACTAGTCAGTACAGGTTAATACAAATAGTTATATGTGTGACACAGTTTCAACAGCATCAGGAAGTTGCAATTGTTGATACTGTGTCTTATTATGGCCTGACAGCCAGGATCGTGAATTATGGCTGAGAATTCAGATAGAATGATGCCAGGCTGAGTATGATTATAATCATTCAAATAGTATAAAACCACTCTAGGTTCAATTATATGCAATCAAATGGTAAGATGCCTGACAAGGTACCGTTATGAACAGAGTTTACAATGTGTGAATAACCCCTGTAACAGTAATAGCTGAAGCCACAGATGTATAACTGTCTATACCTTAATCGTGAATGATATATATTTATAGCACAGTTTATAGAGGACACAAATGTTCAATTGTAATGGAGAAACAGCTTGATTCCATATACAACCTGTCACCAACAAAGAGATCGCCAAGGCCGGGTGAGCAGCGTATGGATCCGATTGTCACTGTGGCTGTGAGGAGCCGTTGCACTGGAGGCAGCGTGCGGCTGTGTTCTGAACACTGAGCAGCCGTAGCTGATGACGTCACCGCACAGGACATTTGCTTGCTTTGGAGCTGTGAGGAGGAGAGCCGGAATGGCTTGGGAGAGAAGAGAGACTGCTAAACACAGCACGAACAAGGAAGTGAGGACATAGATGAAGAGGCAGTCCTGAACTCTGCATGTAGGAAGTACCGGTAACAATGAATATCTTTAGCTGACTGGGTTAAGACTGTAGATTCTCTAGGAGGTCAACAAATGAATCCAGCAATGTGGGTATGAAAAGGAGGAGCTTATATAGGGTATGTGTTTAATAGAGCTAATTCTTAAAGTGACAGGTAGCAGCAAAAGAGCAAACAGGCAGACTCATAACAATCCTATTGGCTGATTGCAGCAGCCAATAGGATTTTTTCACCTTTAATTCCGATTGGCTGATAGAATTCTATCAGCCAATCGGAATTCAAGGGACGCCATCTTGGATGACGTCCATTAAAGGAACTTTCATTCTGGAAGAGCCGTCGATTGAAGAGGATGCTCCATGCCAGATGTCTTGAAGATGGAGCCGCTCCGCACTGGATGGATGAAGATAGAAGATGCCGTCTGGATGAAGACTTCTGCCCGGTTGGATGAAGACTTTGGCCTGCTTGGATGAAGACTTTTGCCAGCTACACTGAGGACTTCTGCAGCTTCGTTGAGGATGGATGTCCGGTCTTCAAAAACTGTAAGGGGATCTTCGGGGGTTAGTGTTAGGTTTGTTTAAGGGTTTATTGGGTGGGTTTTAATTTTAGATTAGGGGTTTGGGCTGAAAAAGAGCTAAATGCCCTTTTAAAGGCAATGTCCATTCAAATGCCCTTTTCAGGGCAATGGGGAGCTTAGGTTTTTTAGATAGGTTTTTATTTGGGGGGGTTGGTTGTGTGGGTGGTGGGTTTTACTGTTGGGGGGTTGTTTGTATATTTTTTTAAAGGTAAAAGAGCTGATTTCTTTGGGGCAATGCCCCGCAAAAGGCCCTTTTATATTAAGGGGGCTTTTTTACTTTCATAGGGCTATTAGATTAGGTGTAATTAGTTTAAATATTTGATAATTTCATTTTTATTTTGTGTAATTTAGTTTTTTTTTTTGTTGTAATTTAGTTAATTGTATTTAATTAATGTAATTTATTTAACTGTAGTGTAAGGTTAGGTGTTAGTGTAAGACAGGTTAGGTTTTATTTTACAGGTAATAATGCAGGTGTCGGCGATGATGGGGACGGCAGATTAGGGGTTAATAAGTGTAAGGTTAGGGGTGTTTAGACTTGGGGTTCATGTTAGGGTGTTAGGTGTAAACATAACTTTTCTTTCCCCATAGGAATCAATGGGGCTGTGTTACGGAGCATTACGCTCCTTTATTGCAGGTGTTAAGCATTTTTTTAGCCGGCTCTCCCCATTAATGTCTATGGGGAAATTGTGCACGAGCACGTAAAACCAGCTCAAAGCAGCGCTGGTATTGAAGTGCGGTATGGAGCTCAATTTTGCTCAATGCTCACATATTGCCTGCTAATGCCAGGTATTTGAAAACCTGTAATAGCAGCGCTGTAGGGAGGTGAGTGGTGGAAATAACTTGCAAGTTAGCACCGAGCAGCTCTTACCGCAAAACTCGTAATCTAGCCGTATGTCTCTTCCTGAATACACAAAAGGTTGTTTATTGATTTCACTCTTAAACCAATTGACATATATTTAAGATATCCATTTTAGTATCACAGATATCAACAAAGATGCTCTTCATGGGCTAATATTTGCAGACCACTATATGTCTCTTTATGGCCGGTTTGGCTAATAGCTCCATACTATAATCCCTGAGAGAACCTGAAAAAGATTATCAGTCTAATTCATACCCCTCTTCTTTCTTTATTGTCACTAACCCTTCATTATCTACCCATCTCCCCCAACTTCCCTACCCTCATACCTAATACCATTTCCTATATTATCTTAAACAGTTTGCTTGTCTCTGACCCCATTGACACAATCTTGTTTGATGTTTTCTAAAGTAATCGTCCCAGCACTAAGATGCAGCACAAACATGATGGTCTGATAGCCATTGCCACACAAAATGTCAAGGGTTTTTCATGGTCTGACCATAGCATGGTTATCACTATCATGAGTTGGTCCACCAAACCCTGTAATAAATTTAATTGGAGACTTAGTGATTAAATTCTAGCAGACCCTCACATTCTTGAAAAAAACCATAAAGAGTATAGAGGAATTCTTTCAACTCAACCTCCCAGCAGATTCCTCCATTACAAACAATTGGGAAACTTGCAAGTGTTATATTCAAGGTATACTGATCCAGCATACAGCTAAGATACACAAACAAAAATCAGCCCAATTTACATAATTAACTAGCACTATATCCTCACTAGAGGAGTTACACAAAGCAGATCCGTAATCCTCCCAAAAACTAAAAGACTTAACAACAGCCAGAAATAACCTTAACATGTTTCTGATTCAAAATGTTCAGATTAGAGCAGTTTCCAAAAGCAACAAGGCAGGTCCGTTGTTCAGTCCCACGGTGTATATAACCAGGATAGTCTGATGATCCTCGTAAGGGAGAAACCCGGCCAGGGAAAAACGGATATTCTAAAAGCAAAAGCGGCACACAATTGACTCCCAGCTGATCTGCAAACTCCAGCCGGATCAGCTGTGGTAGTGGTGACGCACAGACAGTGGGCGTGGCCTAACGCGTTTTGTAGGAGACTTCCTACTTCGTCAGAGTCAATCGTGTGATGCTTTTTCTTTTAGAACATCCGTTTTACTGCACGGAATAGAGAACTTGCTCTGAATAACATCTTGGCCGGGTTTCTCCCTTACGAGGATCATCAGACTATCCTGGTTATATACACCATGGGGACTGAACGACGGACCCGTGAGCTTTTATATTGTGCCTTGTTTTGTGTGCTTTATCCATACCTTATGTGTTGAGGTTATCAAGTGTGAGTGTTCATTTGTTTGTGTGCAATAAATTATTGGGTTTTATTAATTTATTACGCTTAGAGTAGCGTGCGCCCCTGTCTCTCTTTTGTTTCCACTCAGCTATATCCGGTTTTCAGAACCATGTACCAAGGGGCTGCAACTCCTCTCTGTGATTTGGGAAATGTTCCCTTTGCTCTAAGTAAACTGAAGTTTAGAAGAGTCCGGAGACTTCACACATATCCTTTATATGTATACCAACTTATACTACATTATTGTATATTGGTCTGTTTAGTATTATATTTGATGATATTCGTTTGTATCTGCACTAATATTCATATTTAGCTGTAGGGCGCTCCGTGTCTCCCCTTTTTTTGTGGTCTTATAAAAAACTTAGAACTGCGTGAAACACTTTATACTTAAATAAGATAGATGGCAGACTAAATATCTCTAACCTCCTGGACTACTATAGGGCAGCGCATCGCACACGCATCATAGCTTGGAACCATTCTTCTCCTTCCAACTATGGTTGCAAATTAAAGCCAATTTAGTAAATGTAATCAATATGAGGGACATTTGTTGGACACCCAAAACGGCTAGGCCGGAACAAATAAATCATAATAAATTCATCACTCCCATATTAGAGATATGGGATAAACTGATCAGATAGCCCAATGATATTTCAACACCAGTATCTCCCCTAACCCCACTTTTAGGTTACCATCTATTTCTCCCGCATCACTTCTTTACTTTCAACACAAAAAAAACAGAGCAGAAACATCTCCCCCTCATCCTACTGATGGAAGGAACACAACTTAAAGATTGAGTAACACTTAATGATACTTTAGGACCTCCATTTAATAGGTGGTACGTATATCTCCAAATAAGACACTCATACCTAGATTACAAGTTGTGTGTTACGGTTTTAACGCTGAAAAATTAGCAATTTCAGCATAGAAACAGTAATGCAGCCATTACGAGTCGTGTCGGTATAGCAAGCATTTTAGCCTGTAATGCAACCGTCAAACTCGCACTCAAAAAAATGAAATTTTTGCGTGGGATTTTCATAGCGCCGGTATTACAGGTTGTGGGGTGAGGTTAAAATGCTTGAGTTTCAGCCTATACCAACACGATCCATACCGCCATCTGAGAGCAGTAGTTATGGATTTTGTGTAACAAAAATGTTTCACAAGACTCATAACTAAACTGTTACAAAGTACACTAACACCCATAAACTACCTATAAACCCCTAAAACGAGGCCCTCCTGCATCGCAAACACTATATTAAACTTATTAACCCCTAATCTGCTGCACACCCACATTGCAGCAATTAAATAAACCTATTAACCAATAATCTGCTGCCCACCCACATCGCCAACACTATTTAAATATATTAACCCCTAAACCAGCGCTCCCCGACATCACCGCCATTATAATAAAGTTATTAACCCCTATTCCGCTGCTCTCCGAGATCAGCGCCACTAAATAAAGTTATTAAACCCTAAACCGAGGCCCCCGTTCATCGCAAACACTATATTAAACTTATTAACCCCTAATCTGCCACCTGCCCACATCCCTGCCATTATAATAAAGTTATTAACCCCTATTCCCCTGCACACAGACACCGCCGCCACTAACTAAACCTATTAACCCTTAAACCTCCAGCCCCCCACATCGCCACTACTAAATAAACCTATTAACCCCTAAACCGCCACCCCCCACATCATCACTAATAAATTCAACTATTAACAACCCCTAGACTTATCACCCCCTAACTTTAAATTAAAATTACAATATCCCTATCTTAAAATAAATAAAAACTTACCTGTGAAATTAAAAAAAAACTAAGTTTAACAATTTACCTAACATAACTATTATACTAAACTATTATACTAAAAATTAAAATAACTACCAATAAATTTTTTTTACAGGTTACAAAAAACGTAACACTACTAAAAAAAATTTAATCTAAAATTAAAAAAATTTAAAAAAATAAATTACGAAAAATAACAAACACTAAATTACCTAATCTAACAGCCCTAAAAAAATAAAAAAGCCCCTCCAAAATAAAAAAAACCATAGCCTACAATAAACTACCAATAGCCCTTAAAAGGACCTTTTGTAGGGCATTGCCCTAAAGAAATCAGCTCTTTTACCTGAGTAAAATAAAAAGAAGCCCCAACAGTAAAACCCACCACCCAACCAGCCCCCCAAAATAAAAAACCTAACACTAACAAAAATCTAAGTTACCCATTGCCCTGAAAAGGGCATTTGTATGGGCATTGCCCTTAAAAGGGCATTCAGCTCTTTTACATTGCCCTGAAAAGGGCATTCAGCTCCATTACCTAAAGCCCAAAACACTAATTAAAAAAAAAAAATACCCAAAATTAAAAAAAAAAAAACAACCTAACACTAACCCCCGAAGATCCACTCACATTTGTTCAAAACAGCCAATAGGATGAGAGCTAATTAAATTCTATTGGCTATTCAAATCAGCCGTGTCAAAGGGGTTCTAAGCATCTGTTGCACCCATCCTCCCCTGGAGGTGTGTTTTTGAGGTTTATGTACTGTCAGACATACCCATCTAGTTCAGTAAGTTTGCTTCTTGCTGCTTCTGTCAAACCTGCTTCTGCCCTCCTTGCTCTGTGGTGGTTATTTTCCATCAGTGACAAAGCTACAGAAAACTTCTGGCCATTGTGTCCAAGGGACGCTAGGCACCTGTCACCCTCCATCTTCCCTGGAGGTGTATTTTTGAGGTTATGTACTGTCAGGAATACCTACCAATTTCAGTTACTCTGTTGATGCTGCCACTCCTGCTCCTACCCTCCCTGCAATGTGATGGTCATCTAACATCAATGCCAAATACTCTGCAAACTTCTGGTTGCTGTGCCTACGTACCTGTTGCCTTCCTCTTCTTCCCCCAGAGGTGAATTTTTGAAGTTTATGTACTGTCATTCATACCTACTTAATTCAGTAACTCTGCTGCTGCCACTCCTGTTCCTGCCCTCCCTCTTCTGTGGTGGTCATCTTTTGTCAATGCTAAAGCCTCAGGGAACCACTGGCTGTGTCCAAGAGACTCTAGTAAACACATGATTGTCCTCATTCTTTGTAAATGTATTTTTTAGGTTTATGTATTATTATTATCAGAAGCCTAGTTCGGTTAATCTGCTTCCTGCTTCTGCTTCTGCTGTTCCTGCCCTTGAGTCTTCAAGGAGAACTATTAACTACAAACTAGTTATGGAGCAGGTTTGTTAGAAAGCGAGTTATGTGGGTACTTATATGTAGGATTAGGGGACAAAAATAATGAGAGAGCTAAAACATTTTTTTATATACAACAAAAAAATGATTGGAAATGGCTGAAACAGAAATTTCTAATTTAAATAATAGTGCAAGCCACACTAAGGCTTATCATTGCCTGAATGGGGCCAAATACCCCTGTTTTCACTTGAGCCTTCTTAAGACCGCTGCTCCTTAACTCGTCTGCTGCTTCTGAGGCTGCTGACATCAATCTGCCAGATCGTGTAAGATCGGGTTGATTGACACCCCCTGCTATTGGCCGCAAATCTACGGGGGGCGGCGGCATTGTACAAGCAGTTCACCAGAACTGCTTATGCAATGTTAAATGCCGACAACGGATCATGTCCACCAGACATTGATAAATCGGCCCCTAAGCATATACACATAGGTCCTTATGGGGCAGTTGGTGCAGAGCCATGGATAATAAATTTCAAACATAAAAAAAGAAAAGAAAAGAAGACAGGATAAATCATAATAAATCATAATAATTTTATCCTAAAGTAAAAACTGGGAATTCTGCACTCTACAAAAGAAATTCCTACTACAATAGTTTGTTATGAAAATACAAAAGATCAATTTATTCAAACAATATTGCTCACAGTGTAAACACTGGCACAATTGACTACCTCCAAACATCACAATATATACATATTAAAAACACAATAGACAGGTTATGTATAAGCTACTTGTACCTACAGTGTATATACGCCAATAATGAGAATATAAAGGAACATAAAAGGGGCAGAAAGCTCTTGACCAACTGTTCCGCAGCTACACACAGAACCCCCTAGAGACATTTAAGAATATATATCCTGGGCAGTATAGTAATGGGGATCTAAGTTGTCAGAACTTATAGATCATGTAACAATGCTAACCATACATACAAAACAACATAAACGGCTAGATTTAGAGTTTTGTCGGTAACGACCCGCGTAGCTAATGCATGCTTTTTTTTCCCCGCACCTTTTAAATACCGCTGGTATTTAGAGTTCACAGAATGGCTGCGTTTTCAGTGCGTTAGTCTCCAAAAAAGGAGCGTAGAGCATAATTTAGCGCCACTGCAACTCTAAATACCAGCAGTGCTTACGGACGCGGCCAGCTTCAAAAACGTGCTCGTGCACGATATCTCCATAGGAAACAATGGGGCTGTTTGAGCTGAAAAAAAACCTAACACCTGCAAAAAAAGCAGCGTTCAGCTCCTAACGCAGCCCCATTGTTTCCTATGGGGAAACACTTCCTAAGTCTGCACCTTACACCCTAAGATGTACCCCGAGTCTAAACACCCCTAACCTTACACTTATTAACCCCTAATCTGCCGCCCCCGCTATCGCTGACCCCTGCATATTATTATTAACCCCTAATCTGCCACTCCGTACACCGCCGCCAACTACGTTATCCCTATGTACCCCTAATCTGCTGCCCCTAACACCGCCGACCCCTATATTATATTTATTAACCCCTAATATGCCGCCCCCAACGTTGCCGCCACCTACCTACAATTATTAACCCCTAATCTGCTGACCGGACCACACCCCTACTATAATAAATGTATTAACCCCTAAAGCTAACTCTAACCTGAGCATAACACCCCCCTAAATTAAATATAATTTAAATCTAACGAAATAAATTAACTCTTATTAAATAAATTATTCCTATTTAAAGCTAAATACTTACCTGTAAAATAAATCCTAATATAGCTACAATATAAATTATAATTATATTGTAGCTATTTTAGGATTAATATTTATTTTACAGGCAACTTTGTATTTATTTTAACCAGGTACAATAGCTATTAAATAGTTAAGAACTATTTAATAGTTACCTAGTTAAAATAATGACAAAATTACCTGTAAAATAAATCCTAACCTAAGTTACAATTAAACCTAACACTACACTATCAATAAATTAATTAAACTACCTACAATTATCTACAATTAAACCTAACACTACACTATCAATAAATTAATTAAATAAACTACCTACAATTACCTACAATTAAACCTAACACTACACTATCAATAAATTAATTAAATACAATACCTACAAATAAATACAATGAAATAAACTAACTAAAGTACAAAAAATAAAAAAGAACTAAGTTGCAAAAAATACATTAGAAAAATATTACAACAATTTTAAACTAATTACACCTACTCTAAGCCCCCTAATAAAATAACAAAGCCCCCCAAAATAAAAAAATGCCCTACCCTATTCTAAATTAAAAAAGTTCAAAGCTCTTTTACCTTACCAGCCCTGAAAAGGGCCATTTGCGGGGCATGCCCCAAATAATTCAGCTCTTTTGCCTGTAAAAAAGCCAATCAGATTGAGCTTGCATTCTATTGGCTGATCGGAACAGCCAATAGAATGCTAGCTCAATCTGATTGGCTGATTGGATCAGCCAATCGGATTGAACTTGAATCTGAATCCTACCTTAATTCCGATTGGCTGATAGAATCCTATCAGCCAATCGGAATTTGAGGGACGCCATCTTGGATGACGTCCCTTAAAGGAACCTTCATTCTTCAGTTGGACGTCGAACAAAGAGGATGGATCTGCGCCGGAGGTCTTCAAGATCAGCCGCTCGTCATCGGATGGAACAACATAGAAGATGCGGCTTGGATGAAGATGTTTGCCGGTCCGGATGTCCTCTTCTGCCCGGATAGGATGAAGATTTCTTCCCGAAGATGGACTTATTCATTTGACGCTTGGATCAAGACTTCAGCCGGAGGATGGACGTCACTCTTCAGCCCCCGGTTGGGCTTGGATGAAGACATCGGAGGCTCTTCTGGACCGATCGGTGAACCCGGTGTGGTGAATACAAGGTAGGGAGATCTTCAGGGGCTTAGTGTTAGGTTTATTTAAGGGGGGTTTGGGTTAGATTAGGGGTATGTGGGTGGTGGGTTGTAATGTTGGGGGGGGTATTGTATGTGTTTTTTTTACAGGCAAAAGAGCTGAATTATTTGGGGCATGCCCCGCAAATGGCCCTTTTCAGGGCTGGTAAGGTAAAAGAGCTTTGAACTTTTTTAATTTAGAATAGGGTAGGGCATTTTTTTATTTTGGGGGGCTTTGTTATTTTATTAGGGGGCTTAGAGTAGGTGTAATTAGTTTAAAATTGTTGTAATATTTTTCTAATGTTTGTAAATATTTTTTTATTTTTTGTAACTTAGTTCTTTTTTATTTTTTGTGCTTTAGTTAGTTTATTTCATTGTATTTATTTGTAGGTATTGTATTTAATTAATTTATTGATAGTGTAGTGTTAGGTTTAATTGTAACTTAGGTTAGGATTTATTTTACAGGTAATTTTGTAATTATTTTAACTAGGTAACTATTAAATAGTTATTAACTATTTAATAGCTATTGTACCTGGTTAAAATAATTACAAAGTTGCCTGTAAAATAAATATTAATCCTAAAATAGCTACAATATAATTATAATTTATATTGTAGCTATATTAGGGTTTATTTTACAGGTAAGTATTTAGCTTTAAATAGGAATAATTTATTTAATAAGAGTTAATTTATTTCGTTAGATTTAAATTATATTTAAGTTAGGGGGGTGTTAGTGTTAGGGTTAGACTTAGCTTTAGGGGTTAATACATTTATTATAGTAGCGGTGTGGTCCGGTCGGCAGATTAGAGGTTAATAATTGTAGGTAGGTAGAGGCGACGTTGGGGGCGGCAGATTAGGGGTTAATAAATATAATATAGGGGTCGGCTGTGTTAGGGGCAGCAAATTAGGGGTACATAGGTATAATGTAGGTTGCGGCGGTGTACGGAGCGGCAGATTAGGGGTTAAAAAAAATATGCAGGTGTCAGCGATAGCGGGGGCGGCAGATTAGGGGTTTATAAATATTATGTAGGTGTCGGCGGTATTAGGGGCAGCAGATTAGGGGTACATAGGGATAACGTAGGTGGCGGCGGTGTGCGGTCGGCAGATGAGGGGTTAAAAATTTTTAATAGAGTGGCGGCAATGTGGGGGGGCCTCGGTTTAGGGGTACATAGGTAGTTTATGGGTGTTAGTGTACTTTAGAGCACAGTAGTTAAGAGCTTTATAAACCGGCGTTAGCCCAGAAAGCTCTTAACTACTGGCTTTTTTCTGCGGCTGGAGTTTTGTCGTTAGATTTCTAACGCTCACTTCAGCCACGACTCTAAATACAGGCGTTAGAAAGATCCCATTGAAATGATAGGATACGCAATTGACGTAAGGGGATCTGCGGTATGGAAAAGTCGCGGCTGCAAAGTGAGCGTTAGACCCTTTCCTGACTGACTCTAAATACCAGCGGTAGCCCAAAACCAGCGTTAGGAGCCTCTAACGCTGGTTTTGACGGCTAACGCCAAACTCTAAATCTAGCCGAAAGTGTCTCCACTCAGGAGATAGGATAGGGCACAAGCATACAGAGATGATCATAAGCTCATGCAGAAAGTTAGTTAAAATGCAAACCCAATGTAGATTGAAAAATTCACATAGGAGTTATTATCAGTGTTGTAATGAAATTGTAGTGACTAACAAAGGCCATGTGGGTCATTGATCATGAGTTTGTCATAGACACTGCCTTTTTATTCATTTCTGCAACAGCACATGCATATTAGTTATTCGCAAAAGTCAAGTTTGGAAGAAAGCCATGGTAATCATAGCAAAAGACACACGGCACAGACTGGCATATACACTCACAGGTACCAGCTTCTTCCACTTCCTGTATGTAGTGGATCAAGCAAGTATATACCCCAGCCATATTTTATTTTCATAACAAACTATTTGTAGTAGGAATTTATTTTGAAGCGTGCTAATTTTCCAGTCTTTTCTTGTGGATAAATTTCTTGTGATTTATCCTTTCTTTCTTTTTTTTTTTTTTGTTTAAAAAAAATATCGTATGGAAAGGTTGAATTTGTTTTTTTGATTTCAATTTATTGTTTGAATTCACGTTGCACAACTTGTTCCAGTTTCTGAATGTTCTTGTGTTCCCAATGGCGATGAAGGTTTGGATTTGTTGGCATTTCCTAGTAGTGAAAATTTGTGGGTAAACTGAATGTTTTGTGGTCTTCCCATAAGTTTTAATAGGTGGTAACAAATTTTCGCCTTAAATAAAATTCTCTTCTGAATATTCACTACAGACTGATGACCGAAATTCTGACGATCCGAATCGATTGAAAAATCCAAACTGAACATTTCTGCCCGTGCACATGTCTATTTCTTATTAAAAGCTGATGTAGAAACATTTTTATATTAGTGGTGTACTTAAAAAGTCCAAAACTCTGAAGACTTAGCAGAAATGTATGGAGTGAATATGTGCTGAATGTGACTGGAAAAAAATAATTTATGAAAAAGAATGTGCCACATACATAGCTTTCTGTGGTGTCAGAGAAGAGAAAGGGGCAAATTTATCAAGCTCCGCTTGCTACGTAACCTGTCCGCCTGCTCTGAGGCGGCCGACAGAAATCAACCCGATCCAATATGATTGGGTTGATTGACACCCCCTGCTAGCGGTCGATTGGCCGCAAATCTGCAGGGGGCGGTATTGCACCAGCAGTTCACCATGGCCTAGATTTAGAGTTCGGCGGTAAAAGGGCTGTTAACGCTCCGCGGGCTTTTTTCTGGCCGCACCATAAATTTAACTCTGGTATTGAGAGTTAAAACAAATGCTGCGTTAGGCTCCAAAAAAGGAGCGTAGGGCATTTTTACCGCAAATGCAACTCTCGATACCAGAGTTGCTTACGGACGCGGCCAGCCTCAAAAACGTGCTCGTGCACGATTCTCCCATAGGAAACAATGGGACTGTTTGAGCTGAAAAAAAACCTAACACCTGCAAAAAAGCAGCGTTCAGCTCCTAACGCAGCCCCATTGTTTCCTATGGGGAAACACTTCCTACGTCTGCACCTAACACTCTAACATGTACCCCGAGTCTAAACACCCCTAACCTTACACTTATTAACCCCTAATCTGCCGCCCCCGCTATCGCTGACCCCTGCATTACACTTTTAACCCCTAATCTTCCGCTCCGTAAACCGCCGCAACCTACGTTATCCCTATGTACCCCTAATCTGCCCCCCACAACATCGCCGCCAGCTACTTACAATAATTAACCCCTAATCTTCCGACCGCAAAGCGCCGCCACCTACGTTCTCCCTATGTACCCCTAATCTGCTACCCCTAACACCGCCGACCCCTATATTATATTTATTAACCCCTAATCTGCCCCCCTCAACGTCGCCGACACCTGCCTACACTTATTAACCCCTAATCTGCCGAGCGGACCGCACCGCTACTATAATAAAGTTATTAACCCCTAACCCGCCTCACTAACCCTATCATAAATAGTATTAACCCCTAATCTGCCCTCCCTAACATCGCCGACACCTACCTTCAATTATTAACCCCTAATCTTCCGATCGGAGCTCACCGCTATTCTAATAAATGTATTAACCCCTAAAGCTAAGTCTAACCCTAACACTAACACCCCCCTAACTTAAATATAATTTACATATAACGAAATAAATTAACTCTTATTAAATAAATTAATCCTATTTAAAGCTAAATACTTACCTGTAAAATAAACCCTAATATAGCTACAATATAAATTATAATTATATTTTAGCTATTTTAGGATTAATATTTATTTTACAGGCAACTTGGTATTTATTTTAACTAGGTACAATAGCTATTAAATAGTTAAGAACTATTTAATAGTTACCTAGTTAAAATAATTACAAAATTACCTGTAAAATAAATCCTAACCTAAGATATAATTAAACCTAACACTACCCTATCAATAAAATAATTAAATAAACTACCTACAATTACCTACAATTAACCTAACACTACACTATCAATAAATTAAATAAACACAATTGTTACAAATAAATACAATTAAATAAACTAGCTAAAGTACAAAAAATAAAAAAGAACTAAGTTACAGAAAATAAAAAAATATTTACAAACATAAGAAATATATTACAACAATTTTAAACTAATTACACCTACTCTAAGCCCCCTAATAAAATAACAAAGCCCCCCAAAATAAAAAATTCCCTACCCTATTCTAAATTAGAAAAGTTACAAGCTCTTTTACCTTACCAGCCCTGAACAGGGCCCTTTGCGGGGCATGCCCCAAGAAGTTCAGCTCTTTTGCCTGTAAAAGAAAACATACAATACCCCCCCCCCAACATTACAACCCACCACCCACATACCCCTAATCTAACCCAAACCCCCCTTAAATAAACCTAACACTAAGCCCCTGAAGATCTTCCTACCTTGTCTTCACCATACCAGGTTCACCGATCCGTCCTGGCTCCGATATCTTCATCCAACCCAAGCGGGGGCTAGACATCCACTGAAGAAGTCCAGAAGAGGGTCCAAAGTCTTCCTCCTATCCGGCAAGAAGAGGACATCCGGACCGGCAAACATCTTCTCCAAGCGGCATCTTCGATCTTCTTCCATCCGGTGCGGAGCGGGTCCATCTTGAAGCAGGCGACGCGGATCCATCCTCTTCTTCCGATGTCTCCCGACGAATGACGGTTCCTTTAAGGGACGTCATCCAAGATGGCGTCCCTCGAATTCCGATTGGCTGATAGGATTCTATCAGCCAATCGGAATTAAGGTAGGAATTTTCTGATTGGCTGATGGAATCAGCCAATCAGAATCAAGTTCAATCCGATTGGCTGATCCAATCAGCCAATCAGATTGAGCTCGCATTCTATTGGCTGTTCCGATCAGCCAATAGAATGCGAGCTCAATCTGATTGGCTGATTGGATCAGCCAATCGGATTGAACTTGATTCTGATTGGCTGATTCCATCAGCCAATCAGAAAATTCCTACCTTAATTCCGATTGGCTGATAGAATCCTATCAGCCAATCGGAATTCGAGGGACGCCATCTTGGATGACGTCCCTTAAAGGAACCGTCATTCGTCGGGAGACATCGGAAGAAGAGGATGGATCCGCGTCGCCTGCTTCAAGATGGACCCGCTCCGCACCGGATGGAAGAAGATCGAAGATGCCGCTTGGAGAAGATGTTTGCCGGTCCGGATGTCCTCTTCTTGCCGGATAGGAGGAAGACTTTGGACCCTCTTCTGGACTTCTTCAGTGGATGTCTAGCCCCCGCTTGGGTTGGATGAAGATATCGGAGCCAGGACGGATCGGTGAACCTGGTATGGTGAAGACAAGGTAGGAAGATCTTCAGGGGCTTAGTGTTAGGTTTATTTAAGGGGGGTTTGGGTTAGATTAGGGGTATGTGGGTGGTGGGTTGTAATGTTGGGGGGGGGGTATTGTATGTTTTCTTTTACAGGCAAAAGAGCTGAACTTCTTGGGGCATGCCCCGCAAAGGGCCCTGTTCAGGGCTGGTAAGGTAAAAGAGCTTGTAACTTTTCTAATTTAGAATAGGGTAGGGAATTTTTTATTTTGGGGGGCTTTGTTATTTTATTAGGGGGCTTAGAGTAGGTGTAATTAGTTTAAAATTGTTGTAATATATTTCTTATGTTTGTAAATATTTTTTTATTTTCTGTAACTTAGTTCTTTTTTATTTTTTGTACTTTAGCTAGTTTATTTAATTGTATTTATTTGTAGCAATTGTGTTTATTTAATTTATTGATAGTGTAGTGTTAGGTTAATTGTAGGTAATTGTAGGTAGTTTATTTAATTATTTTATTGATAGGGTAGTGTTAGGTTTAATTATATCTTAGGTTAGGATTTATTTTACAGGTAATTTTGTAATTATTTTAACTAGGTAACTATTAAATAGTTCTTAACTATTTAATAGCTATTGTACCTAGTTAAAATAAATACCAAGTTGCCTGTAAAATAAATATTAATCCTAAAATAGCTAAAATATAATTATAATTTATATTGTAGCTATATTAGGGTTTATTTTACAGGTAAGTATTTAGCTTTAAATAGGATTAATTTATTTAATAAGAGTTAATTTATTTCGTTATATGTAAATTATATTTAAGTTAGGGGGGTGTTAGTGTTAGGGTTAGACTTAGCTTTAGGGGTTAATACATTTATTAGAATAGCGGTGAGCTCCGATCGGAAGATTAGGGGTTAATAATTGAAGGTAGGTGTCGGCGATGTTAGGGAGGGCAGATTAGGGGTTAATACTATTTATGATAGGGTTAGTGAGGCGGGTTAGGGGTTAATAACTTTATTATAGTAGCGGTGCGGTCCGCTCGGCAGATTAGGGGTTAATAAGTGTAGGCAGGTGTCGGCGACGTTGAGGGGGGCAGATTAGGGGTTAATAAATATAATATAGGGGTCGGCGGTGTTAGGGGTAGCAGATTAGGGGTACATAGGGAGAACGTAGGTGGCGGCGCTTTGCGGTCGGAAGATTAGGGGTTAATTATTGTAAGTAGCTGGCGGCGATGTTGTGGGGGGCAGATTAGGGGTTAATAAATGTAATATAGGGGTCGGCGGGGTTAGGGGCAGCAGATTAGGGGTACATAAGTATAACGTAGGTGGCGGTCGGCAGATTAGGGGTTAAAATTTTTAATCGAGTGTCGGCGATGTGGGGGGAGCTCGGTTTAGGGGTACATAGGTAGTTTATGGGTGTTAGTGTACTTTAGGGTACAGTAGTTAAGAGCTTTATAAACCGGCGTTAGCCAGAAAGCTCTTAACTCCTGCTATTTTCAGGCGGCTGGAATCTTGTCGTTAGAGCTCTAACGCTCACTGCAGAAACGACTCTAAATACCGGCGTTAGGAAGATCCCATTGAAAAGATAGGCTACGCAAATGGCGTAGGGGGATCTGCTGTATGGAAAAGTCGCGGCTGAAAAGTGAGCGTTAGACCCTTTAATCACTGACTCCAAATACCAGCGGGCGCCCAAAACCAGCGTTAGGAGCCTCTAACGCTGGTTTTGACGGCTACCGCCGAACTCTAAATCTAGGCCCATGTGTGGTGCAGCAGACATGATCCGCAATATCTGATCATGTCCGCTTGCACATTAATAAATAGGCCCCATTATCTTTATTATTTATTATTATTATCATTATTATTTATTTATTGAGAAAAGTGCCTGTGTGGGCAGATGCATGGTAAATAGTATGTGAAATAAACCAACCTGTATGGGTGAGGTACTAGTTTTAATTTTAAGAAACCAAAATTCCCGTGATTTAAGGAAGTCTCAAATAGAAACACAGAGGATAAATGGAGAATATTTTAAACTTTTTTTAAATAGATATGTACATCAACATATACCATGTGGTTATAAAAGTTAAATAAATAAATCTAAGCCAATGTTACTAAATACAAATGCAAAAATGAAGGGGATTTAAATTATTCTAAAAAAATAGTGGAGACGCATCATTCCAAATATATATTAGGAATGTAACAAAGCATGAAAAAGTTAGTGATCAGATTAGCCAAACTGAAAATTAAAGAGTAATTGCAGAGGGTTTTATAAGAACCCGAAAATGGTTTTCAAGTATATAAATGGCAAAATATAGGTATATTAAAATGTGAGAATGGTAGCATGATTAGCAGTGACCTGGGGGATACTGAGGTTTTAAACCATTTCTTTTCATCAGAATAAATGAGAAAGGAACCAGTGGGAGAGACATTGAAATGAACTAGAACATGCAAGCCCATTCCAATAACTGATATATCTCTAGCTGATATCAGCAACATAATATCAAGGTAAACAAAATTACAGATCCAGATGGAATACACACAAGGATTATATTTACTAAATTATTTACATATGTGCCAGTCTTCTGTGTTTAGTAAAAGGGACATTATATACTCTTTTTTTCTTTGCATAAATGTTTTGTAGATGATCTATTTATATAGCCCATAAAGTTTTTTTATTTTTTTAAAATGTATAGTTTTGCTTATTTTTAAATAACATTGCTCTGAATTTCAGACTCCTAACCAAGCCCCAAAGTTTTATGTGAATACCGTCAGCTACCTTCTCCAGCTTGCTCCTGTTTATGTAAAGGGTCTATTCATATGCAAAAGAAGGGGGGGAGTGTCTTATTTCCCACTTACAGTGGGCGTTCCAGCTACCTTTTCAACAGAGCTAAGCTAAGTGCTTCTAAGAAAGTTTTTAAACAGTTTTATACTGGATTTTGATATCAGTATCTGTGCATCTTATTCTTTATAGTAGTGTCTATTACATGCAGTTATATGAAAATTAGTGTATACTGTCCTTTTAATATATTTTTCTTCATGGTTATAAACAATACATTTACATAATTATGAATTACTTTTTTAATGTTTAGTATCCCAGTATTTAAAATGTTAAATATTCATATTTGAAAGTACAGTTTAAATGCAAAATATTTAACATAATTCTAAATGATTCATATGCTTTTATTGAATATGTATATGTTTTAAATGTTTTAAATGTGTTTCAAATTTGAAGTCGTAAAGGGAATTTTTCCCTTTGCACTAAGAAAAGTAAGATGGATAGCTGAGAAAATTAACACCTGCAGATGCTGTTAATGGCTCTATATAAACTGTGTGCAAATGATCATTTTTAGGCTCCCCATTAATTTTTAATGTGCGTTAAAAATTACCTTCATCTGCCTGATTTTGGCAAGAGCAAAATAAAAATCTTACGCCTAGATTTAGAGTTCTGCGTTAGCCATCAAAAGCAGCGTTAAGGGGTCCTAACGCTGCTTTTTACCGCCCGCTGGTATTTAGAGTCAGTCAGGAAAGGGTCTAACGCTCACTTTCCAGCCGCGACTTTTCCATACCGCAGATCCCCTTACGCCAATTGCGTATCCTATCTTTTCAATGGGATCTTCCTAATGCCGGTATTTAGAGTCTTGGCTGAAGTGAGCGTTAGAACTCTAACGACAAAACTCCAGCCGCAGAAAAAAGTCAGGAGTTAAGAGCTTTATGGGTTAACGCCGGTTTATAAAGCTCTTAACTACTGTGCTCTAAAGTACACTAACACCCATAAACTACCTATGTACCCCTAAACCGAGACCCCCCCACATCGCCGCCACTCTAATAATTTTTTTAACCCTTAATCTGCCGACCGCACACCGCCGCCACATACATTATCCCTATGTACCCCTAATCTGCTGCCCCTAACATCGCCGACACCTACATAATATTTATTAACCCCTAATCTGCCCCCCCAACGTCGCCACCACCTAACTACACTTATTAACCCCTAATCTGCCGACCGGACATCGCCGTCACTATAATAAATGTATTAACCCCTAAACCGCCGCACTCCCGCCTAAAAAACCCTATAATAAATTTTATTAACCCCTAATCTGCCCTCCCTCACATCTTTGACACCTAACTTCAAGTATTAACCCCTGATCTGCCGACCGGACCTCGCCGCTACTCTAATAAATGTATTAACCCCTAAAGCTAAGTCTAACCCTAACACCCCACTAAGTTAAATATAATTTTTATCTAACGAATAAATTAAATCTTATTAAATAAATTATTCCTATTAAAAGCTAAATACTTACCTGTAAAATAAATCCTAATATAGCTACAATATAACGAATAATTATATTGTAGCTATTTTAGGATTTATATTTATTTTACAGGTAATTTTGTTATTATTTTAACTAGGTAGCTATTAAATAGTAAATAACTATTTAATAGCTATTGTACCTAGTTAAAATAAATACAAAGTTGCCTGTAAAATAAATATAAATCCTAAAATAGCTACAATATAATTATTCGTTATATTGTAGCTATTTTAGGATTTATATTTATTTTACAGGCAACTTTGTATTTATTTTAACTAGGTACAATAGCTATTAAATAGTTATTTACTATTTAATAGCTACCTAGTTAAAATAATTACAAAATTACCTGTAAAATAAATCCTAACCTAAGTTACAATTAAACCTAACACTACACTATCAATAAATAAATTAACTAAACTACCTACAATTACCTACAATTAAATCAACTAAACTAAATTACAAAAAATAAAAAAAGATTACAAGAATTTTAAACTAATTACACCTACTCTAAGCCCCCTAAAAAAATAACAAAGCCCCCCAAAATAAAAAAATGCCCTACCCCATTCTAAAATAAAAAGTTAACAGCTCTATTACCTTACCAGCCCTTAAAAGGGCTTTTTGCGGGGCATGCCCCAAAGAAATCAGCTCTTTTGCCTGTAAAAAAAAACATACAATACCCCCCCAACATTACAACCCACCACCCACATACCCCTAATCTAACCCAAACCCCCCTTAAATAAACCTAACACTACCCCCCTGAAGATCTCCCTACCTTGTATTCACCAAGCCGGGTATCACCGATCCGTCCAGAAGAGGTCCTCCAGAGGGTCCGAAGTCTTCATCCTATCCGGCCAGAAGAGGTCCTCCAGAGGCTCGGAAGTCTTCATCCAGGCGGCATCTTCTATCTTCTTCCATCCGGAGCGGAGCGGGTCCATCTTGAAGCAGCCGGCGCGGAATCCTATCAGCCAATCGGAATTCGAGGGATGCCATCTTGGATGACGTCATTTAAAGGAACCTTCATTCGGACTTAGGATGTTGTTAGAAGAGGATGGATCCGCGCCGGCTGCTTCAAGATGGACCCGCTCCGCTCCGGATGGAAGAAGATAGAAGATGCCTCCTGGATGAAGACTTCCGAGCCTCTGGAGGACCTCTTCTGGCCGGATAGGATGAAGACTTCTGACCCTCTGGAGGACCTCTTCTGGACGGATCGGTGATACCCGGCTGGGTGAATACAAGGTAGGAAGATCTTCAGGGGGGTAGTGTTAGGTTTATTTAAGGGGGGTTTGGGTTAGATTAGGGGTATGTGGGTGGTGGGTTGTAATGTTGGGGGGGTATTGTATGTTTTTTTTACAGGCAAAAGAGCTGATTTCGTTGGGGCATGCCCCACAAAAAGCCCTTTTAAGGGCTGGTAAGGTAATAGAGCTGTTAACTTTTAATTTTAGAATTTGGTAGGGCATTTTTTTATTTTGGGGGGCTTTGTTATTTTTTTAGGGGGCTTAGAGTAGGTGTAATTAGTTTAAAATTCTTGTAATCTTTTTTAATTTTTTGTAATTTAGTGTTTTTTTTTGTAATTTAGTTTAGTTGATTTAATTGTAGGTAATTGTAAGTAGTTTAGTTAATTTATTTATTGATAGTGTAGTGTTAGGTTTAATTGTAACTTAGGTTAGGATTTATTTTACAGGTAATTTTGTTATTATTTTAACTAGGTGGCTATTAAATAGTAAATAACTATTTAATAGCTATTGTACCTAGTTAAAATAAATACAAAGTTGCCTGTAAAATAAATATAAATCCTAAAATAGCTACAATATAATTATTTGTTATATTGTAGCTATATTAGGATTTATTTTACAGGTAAGTATTTTGCTTTAAATAGGAATAATTTATTTAATAAGATTTAATTTATTTCGTTAGATAAAAATTATATTTAACTTGGGGGGGTGTTAGTGTTAGGGTTAGATTTAGCTTTAGGGGTTAATACATTTATTAGAGTAGCGGCGAGGTCCGGTTGGCAGATTAGGGGTTAATACTTGAAGTTAGGTGTCAAAGATATTAGGGAGGGCAGATTAGGGGTTAATACTATTTATTAAAGGGTTTTTTAGGCGGGAGTGCGGCGGTTTAGGGGTTAATACATTTATTATAGTGGCGGCAAGGTCCGGTCGGCAGATTAGGGGTTAATAAATGTAGGTAAGGTAGCGGCGACGTTGGGGGGGGGCAGATTAGGGGTTAATAAATATTATGTAGGTGTCAGCGATGTTAGGGGCAGCAGATTAGGGGTACATAGGGATAATGTAGGTTGCGGTGGTGTCCGGAGCGGAAGATTAAGGGTTAATAATAAAATGCAGGTATCAGCGATAGCGGGGGCGGCAGATTAGGGGTTAATAAGTGTAAGGTTAGGGGTGTTTAGACTCGGGGTTCATGTTAGGGTGTTAGGTGCAGACTTAGGAAGTGTTTCCCCATAGGAAACAATGGGGCTGCGTTAGGAGCTTAACGCTGCTTTTTTGCAGGTGTTAGGTTTTTTTGCAGCTCAAACTGCCCCATTGTTTCCTATGGGATATCGTGCATGAGCACGTTTTTCCAGCTGGCCACTACCGTAAGCAACGCTGGTATTTAGTGTTAAAGTGGCGGTAAATATGCCTCTACGCTCCCTTTTTGGAGCCTAACGCAGCCCTTCAGAGAACTCTAAATACCAGCGTTATTTAAAAGGTGCGGGGGGAAAGAAACACGCGTAGCTAACGCACCCCTTTGGCCGCAAAACTCTAAATCTAGCCGTTATAGTTTTGTAAACTGAACAATAGTATAATTTTTTTCTGGCAGTGATATGTGGCTGAATGACACCAGCAATTTAAACTCAGCCAACATTATGTGACTTGTGGGTGTTGCTGAATGTAAAAATTAAAATGGTTGATGTGGAGATACGATTTTTTTTATATGTGTTTTATATTTTTGCCCATTTTCTTTTTTCAAGCTTCCATAAAAAATATATTAGTTATTTTAAACAACTATCTTCTATAGCATGCTTAGAAAACAAATTTTGAATGCACAATATGCTACAAAGAGTTCTTCCAAGCACACCTTCCTTTACTAGGTAACTCCTAAAAAAGTGAGATGTATTTTTTCATCCCTGTTCCCATTCTTATTATTAACTGTGAACATGAATGGACTTTTAGCCAACAAGTGTTACATTTTAACCATAATAATTGTTATAAAAGTCAGAGACACTTGTTTGTGTGTTCTCTTGGTTTTTCTTTCCTTATTTAAAATGTACCTACAGTTTGCTGTCTAGTTGATATCAACCGCTGCCCAGACAGACATTAATTATTAAAAATTGTTACCTATTCCATAAAATAAATCTGTATATCTACAATGGATTATTAAAAAAATAGATATGCAACTATACTGCATTATTAAAAATACAGAAAAGAAATAATGTAATATTTAAAAATTAATTCTAATGTTTAAAATGTATTTAGTTTGCTGTAGTAGTTTATGAGAATATTCTTTTCTTAATTAGTTTTGTAATCCAGTTCTCATTCCTATAATAAAATGAATGAATAATCTTTAGGATATGATGAAAATTATATGGTCAGTTTATTATGTTTGCAAAACTCACACAAATGCAGACATCTGAAAGTAAAATCTGTTTTCACTTCCCAGTAAAGGGACAGAAACATCATCATGATTCAGATTGTGAAATTTTAAAGGGACATGAAACCCACTTTTTTCATGATTCAGATAAAGAATACAAAAATAAACAACTTTCCAATTTACTTCTATTATCTGATTTGCTTTGTTCTTTTGTTATCCTTTGTTGAAAAGATACCTAGCTAGGTTCAGGAGCTAGGAGTTAACTGCTAATTGGTGGATGCACATACAGTATATGCCTCTTGTGATTGGTTTACCAATGTGTTCAGCTAGTTCCCAGTAGTGCAATGCTGTTTCTTCAATGCTCTGTCTGAATCATGAAATAAAACATTTTGGGTTTCATGTTCCTTTAAAATACTTTTTTAATTTAATTCTATTACAAAAATTCCTTGGTTGAAAAGCATAGCAAGGTAAGCTATGGAGCAGATGGTGATTGGTGACTGCATACATATACCTCTTGTCATTGGCTCACCAGATATGTTCTGCTAACTCCCAGTAGTATATTGCTGCTTTAGAACGGACTTTAACTTTGAAGGCTACCAAGAGAAGGAAGTAAATTTGGAAGTACATTGAAATGTCTCTTAAAGTGGCATATTCTATCTGGATCATGAAATAATTCTCGTGTCCCTTTAAAGGGATATGAGACCCCCCAAAAAAGTTTTCTAATTAAGACAGAGCATACAATTAAAAATATATATATGCTTCGTTCTCATGTTATTTTTTGTTGAAGGGATATCTAGGTAAGTGTCTGGAGCACCACAAGGCAGGAAATAGTGCTCTTGTAAATAGATTGCATTCTTGTAAAACTGCTGCATATAGTGCTTCAGACATGTGCACACTCCTGAGCTTACACCGCTGCATTTCAATAACAAATACCAAGAGGACAGAAAATTAACTGTGAACATGAATGGACTTTTAGCCAACAAGTGTTACATTTTAACCATAATAATTGTTATAAAAGTCAGAGACACTTGTTTGTGTGTTCTCTTGGTTTTTCTTTCCTTATTTAAAATGTACCTACAGTTTGCTGTCTAGTTGATATCAACCGCTGCCCAGACAGACATTAATTATTAAAAATTGTTACCTATTCCATAAAATAAATCTGTATATCTACAATGGATTATTAAAAAAATAGATATGCAACTATACTGCATTATTAAAAATACAGAAAAGAAATAATGTAATATTTAAAAATTAATTCTAATGTTTAAAATGTATTTAGTTTGCTGTAGTAGTTTATGAGAATATTCTTTTCTTAATTAGTTTTGTAATCCAGTTCTCATTCCTATAATAAAATGAATGAATAATCTTTAGGATATGATGAAAATTATATGGTCAGTTTATTATGTTTGCAAAACTCACACAAATGCAGACATCTGAAAGTAAAATCTGTTTTCACTTCCCAGTAAAGGGACAGAAACATCATCATGATTCAGATTGTGAAATTTTAAAGGGACATGAAACCCACTTTTTTCATGATTCAGATAAAGAATACAAAAATAAACAACTTTCCAATTTACTTCTATTATCTGATTTGCTTTGTTCTTTTGTTATCCTTTGTTGAAAAGATACCTAGCTAGGTTCAGGAGCTAGGAGTTAACTGCTAATTGGTGGATGCACATACAGTATATGCCTCTTGTGATTGGTTTACCAATGTGTTCAGCTAGTTCCCAGTAGTGCAATGCTGTTTCTTCAATGCTCTGTCTGAATCATGAAATAAAACATTTTGGGTTTCATGTTCCTTTAAAATACTTTTTTAATTTAATTCTATTACAAAAATTCCTTGGTTGAAAAGCATAGCAAGGTAAGCTATGGAGCAGATGGTGATTGGTGACTGCATACATATACCTCTTGTCATTGGCTCACCAGATATGTTCTGCTAACTCCCAGTAGTATATTGCTGCTTTAGAACGGACTTTAACTTTGAAGGCTACCAAGAGAAGGAAGTAAATTTGGAAGTACATTGAAATGTCTCTTAAAGTGGCATATTCTATCTGGATCATGAAATAATTCTCGTGTCCCTTTAAAGGGATATGAGACCCCCCAAAAAAGTTTTCTAATTAAGACAGAGCATACAATTAAAAATATATATATGCTTCGTTCTCATGTTATTTTTTGTTGAAGGGATATCTAGGTAAGTGTCTGGAGCACCACAAGGCAGGAAATAGTGCTCTTGTAAATAGATTGCATTCTTGTAAAACTGCTGCATATAGTGCTTCAGACATGTGCACACTCCTGAGCTTACACCGCTGCATTTCAATAACAAATACCAAGAGGACAGAAAATTTGATGATAGAAGTTGTTTAAATTTGCTCTATTTGAATCACATAATGTGGGGTTTCATGTCCCTTTAAGGTAATTGGTTGGGTGAAGAATCCACAGAATATTTGTTTCTCATAATATGAAAAAAAAAATAACGAAATAGTAAAAGTTTGAACTACAAAAAAATAAAAATAATATTACACAAAACTATATTGTTCTTTATTTAGAACTGATTATATATTTACAAATTTTGAATCCCTTTATTGCTAAACCATTGTGCAGTCCTTTTCTGAATCAATGTAAAAGCATTTGTTCTGCTTGTTAACCATTAAATGGTGTGTTTTTTATAGTAAGTCATGCAGAAAAGGTTTTAATTTGCAATATTCCTACAAAGTATCAAATAACAAAGCCTGAATAAAAGAAAAAAGTCATTTTAATTGGCATTTTGTAGCATACAATGATACAGAATGTACACAGCATGGAAGATATTATTTTCAATTTGTTGCATTCAAAATTATATAGTTCTACATTTACCAGAATTTTACACATATAATAAAAGTGATACTAAGTACACTGTGAGTGACCAAACAACCCCCCTTCAATAATAATAAACACAAAACCTGCCCTTAGACAGTCCAATGTAGAACTTCCCCAGGGGCTTAAAGATTACAAGCAGGTAAAAATCTCCTGATTAGTGAAAACCTCAAATGGAGAAAAAGAGAGAAACGTCCACAGTGCATTATTGTATAAATCACTAATTACCAAAAATAAAGCACTACTCACATAAAGTAGAGCTACAATTACTTTTAATATTGCGCTCAGAAACTAACGCCTAGATTTAGAGTTTGGCGTTAGCCGTCAAAACCAGCGTTAGGGGCTCCTAACGCTGGTTTTGGCCGCCCGCTGGTATTTAGAGTCAGTCAGGAAAGGGTCTAACGCTCACTTTGCAGCCGCGACTTTTCCATACCGCAGATCCCCCTACGCTATTTGCGTATCCTATCTTTTCAATGGGATCTTTCTAACGCCGGTATTTAGAGTCTTGGCTGAAATGAGCGTTAGAATTCTAACGACAAGACTCCAGCCGCAGCAAAAAGCCAGGAGTTAAGAGCTTTCTGGGCTAAAGCCGGTTCATAAAGCTCTTAACTACTGTGCTCTAAAGTACACTAACACCCATAAACTACCTATGTACCCCTAAACCGAGGCCCCCCCCACATCGCCGCCACTCTAATACATTTTTTAACCCCTAATCTGCCGACCGCACACCGCCGCAACCTACGTTATCCCTATGTACCCCTAATCTGCGACCCCTATATTATATTTATTAACCCGTAATCTGCCGCCCCCAATGTCGCCGCCACCTACCTACACTTATTAACCCCTAATCTGCCGACCGGACCTCACCGCTACTATAATAAAGTTATTAACCCCTAATCCGCCTCACTCCCGCCTCGCAAACCCTATAATAAATTTTATTAACCCCTAATCTGCCCTCCCTAACATCGCCGACACCTAACTTCAAGTATTAACCGCTAATCTGCCGACCGGACCTCACCGCTACTCTATTAAATTTATTAACCCCTAAAGCTAAGTCTAACCCTAACACTAACACCCCCCTAAGTTAAATATAATTTTTATCTAACGAAAAAAATTAACCCTTATTAAATAAATTATTCCTATTTAAAGCTAAATACTTACCTGTAAAATAAACCCTAATATAGCTACAATATAAATTATAATTATATTGTAGCTATTTTAGGATTAATATTTATTTTACAGGAAACTTTGTATTTATTTTAACCAGGTACAATAGCTATTAAATAGTTAAGAACTATTTAATAGCTACCTAGTTAAAATAATTACAAAATTACCTGTAAAATAAATCCTAACCTGTTACAATTAAACCTAATGCTACACTATCAATAAATTAATTAAATAAAATACCTACAATTATCTACAATTAAACCTAACACTACACTATCAATAAATTAATTAAATAAAATACCTACAAATAAATACAATTAAATAAACTAACTAAAGTACAGAAAATAAAAAAAGAACTAAGTTACAAAAAAATAAAAAAATTATTTACAAACATTATAAAAAGATTACAACAATTTTAAGCTAATTACACCTACTCTAAGCCCCCTAATAAAATAACAAAGCCCCACAAAATAAAAAAAAAGCCCTACCCTATTCTAAAATACAAATAGAAAAGCTCTTTTACCTTACCAGCCCTTAAAAGGGCCTTTTGCGGGGCATGCCCCAAAGAATTCAGCTCTTTTGCCTGTAAAAAAAAACATACAATACCCCCCCCCAACATTACAACCCACCACCCACATACCCCTAATCTAACCCAAACCCCCCTTAAATAAAACTAACACTAAGCCCCTGAAGATCTCCCTACTTTATCTTCACCACGCCGGGTATCACCGATCCGTCCAGAGGAGCCTCCGAAGTCTTCATCCAAGCCCAAGCGGGGGCTGAAGAAGTCCATCATCGGGCTGAAGAGGTCCATCATCCGGCTGAAGTCTTGATCCAAGCGGGCCTGAAGAGGTCCATCATCGGGCTGAAGTCTTGATCCAAGCGGGCGCTGAAGAGGTCAATCATCGGGCTGAAGTCTTCTATCAAGCAGCATCTTCAATCTTCATCCATCCAGAGCGGAGCAGAGCCATCTTCTTCCAGCCGACGCAGATCCATCCTCTTCTACCGACGCCTACTCGCCGATTGACGGTTCCTTTAAATGACGTCATCCAAGATGGCGTCCCTCGAATTCCGATTGGCTGATAGGATTCTATCAGCCAATCGGAATTAAGGTAGGATAATTCTGATTGGCTGATGGAATCAGCCAATCATATTCAAGTTCAATCCGATTGGCTGATCCAATCAGCCAATCAGATTGAGCTCGCATTCTATTGGCTGATCGGAACAGCCAATAGAATGCGAGCTCAATCTGATTGGCTGATTGGATCAGCCAATCGGATTGAACTTGAATCTGATTGGCTGATTCCATCAGCCAATCAGAATTTTCCTACCTTAATTCCGATTGGCTGATAGAATCCTATCAGCCAATCGGAATTCGAGGGACACCATCTTGGATGACGTCATTTAAAGGATCCGTCATTCAGCGAGTAGGCGTCGGTAGAAGAGGATGGATCCGCGTCGGCTGGAAGAAGATGGCTCCGCTCCGCTCCGGATGGATGAAGATTGAAGATGCCGCTTGATAGAAGACTTCAGCACGATGATGGACCTCTTCAGCGCCCGCTTGGATCAAGACTTCAGCCCGATGATGGACCTCTTCAGCCCGATGATGGACTTCTTCAGCGCCCGCTTGGATCAAGACTTCAGCCCGATGATGGACCTCTTCAGCCCGATGATGGACTTCTTCAGCCCCCGCTTGGGCTTGGATGAAGACTTCAGAGGCTCCTCTGGACGGATCGGTGATACCCGGCGTGGTGAAGATAAGGTAGGGAGACCTTCAGGGGCTTAGTGTTAGCTTTATTTAAGGGGGGTTTGGTTTAGATTAGGGGAATGTGGGTGGTGGGATGTAATGTTGGGGGAGGGTATTGTATGTTTTTTTTTACAGGCAAAAGAGCTGAATTCTTTGGGGCATGCCCCGCAAAAGGCCCTTTTAAGGGCTGGTAAGGTAAAAGATCTTTTCTATTTGTATTTTAGAATAGGGTAGGGCATTTTTTATTTTGGGGGGCTTTGTTATTTTATTAGGGGGCTTAGAGTAGGTGTAATTAGCTTAAAATTGTTGTAATCTTTTTCTAATGTTTGTAAATTATTTTTTTATTTTTTGTAACTTAGTTCTTTTTTTATTTTTTGTACTTTAGTTAGTTTATTTAATTGTATTTATTTGTAGGTATTTTATTTAATTAATTTATTGATAGTGTAGTGTTAGGTTTAATTGTAGATTATTGTAGGTATTTTATTTAATTAATTTATTGATAGTGTAGTGTTAGGTTTAATTGTAACTTAGGTTAGGATTTATTTTACAGGTAATTTTGTAATTATTTTAACTAGGTAGCTATTAAATAGTTATTAACTATTTAATAGCTATTGTACCTGGTTAAAATAAATACAAAGTTGCCTGTAAAATAAATATTAATCTTAAAATAGCTGCAATATAATTATTATTTATATTGTATCTATATTAGGGTTTATTTTACAGGTAAGTATTTAGCTTTAAATAGGAATAATTTATTTAATAAGAGTTAATTTTTTTCGTTAGATAAAAATTATATTTAACTTAGGGGGGTGTTAGTGTTAGGGTTAGACTTAGCTTTAGGGGTTAATAAATTTAATAGAGTAGCGGTGAGGTCCGGTCGGCAGATTAGGGGTTAATACTTGAAGTTAGGTGTCGGTGATGTTAGGGAGGGCAGATAAGGGGTTAATACTATTTATTATAGGGTTAGTGAGGCGGATTAGGGGTTAATAACTTTATTATAGTATCGGTGAGGTCCGGTGGGCAGATTAGGGGTTAATAAGTGTAGGTAGGTGGCGGCGACGTTGGGGGCGGCAGATTAGGGGTTAATAAATATAATATAGGGGTCGGTGGTGTTAGGGGCAGCAGATTAGGGGGACATAGGGATAACGTAGGTGGCGGCGGTGTACGGAGCGGCAGATTAGGGGTTAATAATAATATGCAGGGGTCAGCGATAGCGGGGGCGGCAGATTAGGGGTTAATAAGTGTAAGGTTAGGGGTGTTTAGACTCGGGGTACATGTTAGGGTGTTAGGTGCAGACGTAGGAAGTGTTTCCCCATAGGAAACAATGGGGCTGCGTTAGGAGCTGAACGCTGCTTTTTTGCAGATGTTATTTTTTTTTTCAGCTCAAACGGCCCCATTGTTTCCTATGGGGGAATCGTGCACGAGCACGTTTTTGAAGCTGGCCGCGTCCGTAAGCACCGCTGGTATTGAGAGTTGCAGTGGCGGTAAATTATGCTCTACGCTCCCTTTTTGGAGCCTAACGCAGCCCTTCTGTGAACTCTAAATATCAGCGGTATTTAAAAGGTGCGGGAGAAAAAAAGCATGCGTAGCTAACGCACCCCTTTGGCCGCAGAACTCTAAATCTAGCGGTAAGAAAGCCCAGGTATATTAAAAGCAATTCCAATTCCGTATCTGTTGAAACAATCAATCACTCCGGGGTCAATATAACTCTTTAGACACAAACTGCTCACCATTTATAGCTGTGCATATATAGGATATAAAGTCCCGTATTAGTATGTAAGCGCGGCCAGTGGCGTATTTAGGTTTTGTGCTGCCCTAGGCACTCAAAACCCTGCTGTACCCCCCCCCCCACACAAAATAAAAAAGGTTTTAGGCCTGTTTTCCCCTTAATATGTTTTGGGGTCAGTGTGTAAATGTATGTATTTAATTTTTCTTCTTCAACAGTTCAAAAGAAAATGGGCTAGCAAAACACTTGCATACAGGTGGGTTGAATTGCATGCATCTCATACCATTTTCTCCCTGAGAGGAGGGAGAGAAAATAAGGTGAGGGGAGAAAAGGGAGAGAAAGGAAAGAAGGGAGGGAGGGAGAGAGAGAGAGAGAGAGAGAGAAAAGAAAAGTGGGGAGGGAGAGGAGAAAAATGGAGAGGGAAAAAAGGGAGGTAAAGAAAGGAGTGAAAGAAAGGAGCAAGGGAGGGAGTTGAGAGAAAGAAGGGGGGAGGGTAAAAAGGAAGGGAGTGAGTTGAGGGAGGAAGGGAGGGAGAAAGGGAAAGAAGGGAGAGAGAAAGAAGAATACACTTTGAAACAATCACTGCCCTTCACATGCAACAACATACAGTAATTACAATAATTCAAGTAATTAAACTTTTTAAGTGTCCGCTTACTATTTACTCCGTGGGTTCATAAGTGCAGAGAAAGCTAGCTATTAGTAGCTAACATACATTAGCGCTGAGAGTTTATGACTATACATCACAAGCTGATCTAAGCAGTGCACAGACGCATCCAGTCTGTTAGTTACTAAGACCCGCAATAAGCACTGCGCTTGCAGTCCCACCACAGCTGACAAGGGGAGGCAACATATCGGCATAAGGTCTTCTCCTCCAGCCTCACCTTGTAAGCATATCCCCGGGCAAGTTTCTCACCAAGTACGCTTCCACTGCAAAAATGCCAGCAGTTGTAAATGAAGCAATGGTTTAAAGGAGCACTGCCTGTGAAGAGCGACCTTAATCAGCGCACGTGCCTTGTCTTCCCTGTAAAAGCCTGCACTTTATTACTCACTGTACTGTGTGCTGGCTTTTAGAGAGAGGATAGGGCAGATGTGCTGCCCCTTCCAAATCTGCTGCCATAGGCACTGGCCTTGTTGGCCTAGGCCATAATACGCCCTTGAGCGCTGCGCTTCAATCGTTTTTGCAATTCTAAGAGTCCCCATCTCCTTGTGATGTAATGGCGTAAAATGTCCAATGTACACAGTTTATTCTGATGGGGCCATTTATATTTTTTCTTATACCATTACCATTACCATGGGTCTGCTTTGACCAACATGCTTGTAACATTCCTTGCCCTATGGAAATGCTTTATTTGATGTTCATAACTCCTAATGATTCTATACAAAGTTCTTTAAAGGGACAGTAAAGTCAACATTAGCAGCTTTCCAATTCACTTTGATTCATATCTTCTGAGGCACCAGCTCCTACTGCATGTGCAAGCATTCACAGAATATACGTACCTTTATATGCATTTTGTGATTGGCTGATGGCTGTCATATGATGCATTGGGAATGTAACTAACTGATATTTGTCTGAAGAAATTACTACTCATATGAAAGTCAACCTAAGTGCTTTTACATTCTCTTTTTATTATGCATTTATTGATTGTGCTATTCTACTGTATTTAGTGGTCAGATAAAAAATTCACGTGTGATTTCTTTTTTCACCACTTTAGTATGGGACAGCACATTCTCTTGAGTCTCATCCACAAGCTGTCATATAGTCCAATCAAGGTCTTGTTTCTGATTACCCAGATCAATTAATTTCTGTCTCATTTCTAAAATTTTAATCTTTGCATGGATGATCCAAATGATTGCATTTTTAATAATTTAATATTAATATTATTAAATAATTTAATAATTCTTCTCTTCTTGTGTACAGGGTGGTTACAATCAGCGAGAAGAAGACCTGTAGTGGGCATGTGCATTCATTTTTGGATGAATACGTATTTATCTGAATATTGTCCCATTTGTCCATTTGGCAGCATGTATGAATGAAAATGGGACCAAATTTTGACTGTAACGCCATTTTTCATGTTTATTAGTAACATTCATTTCGTTCTTCATTAGAAATTTTGGAGCCATAGAAAGGGACAGAGAAAACATGAGAGGGTGAAGGAGCTGAAATTGTTTGACAAATCAACTTCTTCATTTGCAGTGATGTACAGGGGGTCTGACAATTCATGTGTACAAATTCCCCTGTCCAATCCCTACAGAGCATCACTAAATGATTGAAGTGAGGGCCAGCAAATCAGGCATTAAATATCAAACAGGCTTGTCCAATTCAACGTTAACCTTGCATGGAGAATATTACTAATCTAATTAAGTTGTATTTTTGAGGTTTATGCACTGTCAGGCTTCCTATCTAGTTTAGTAATTTTTCTTTCTGCTGCTGCTGCCACTCCTGCCCTCCATGCTCTGTGGTGATCATCATCTGTCAATGCCAAATCCTCAGAAAACTGCTGGACGCTTTGTCCAAGGGTCTCTATGCACGTGTTTGCCTTCCTCCTCCCCTGGAGGTGAATTTTTAGGGTTATGTACTGGCAGGTCTAGCTAGTCCAGTAACTCTGCTTCCTCCTTCTGCTGCACTCCAGATCCTTCCCTTCCTGCTCTTTGGTGGTCATCATCTTTTAAAGTAAAAAATCATAGTTAACTGTTACCCAATATGTCCAAGGGTCTATAAGCACATCCTTCCTTCCTTGGAGGTTTATTTTGGAGATTTAGTTACTGGCAGGCCTACCTAAATGGGGAACAGATACCTTAGGTATATTTTAGTATGTGAAATAGTAGTCTCTGCTAATTGAAAACAAAACCTAATTAAACTGACCTTTAACGGAGAGCAGACCTCATTAGCTTATCTCTCTATATCTACATAAAGTCCTCATTATATCTCACTATACTGAGACCAATTCTTAGAGGAAACAATGGAAAATGAACATTTTATTATCTTTCTGTCCCACAACCAACTGGGCATGTAATTTCTTCACCACATTCTCATTTACATAGCTTATTTATAACTAGTTCTTAAGCAGTGAAATATTCAGTATAGGTGGGGATACAACAGGCAACAAACAGCTATTTCAAATGACAAAATAAAGGTACAGGAGATATTTATAAATAATTTAATACACTCTAGCAGGTAAAATTGATCATTGTGTATTAAAGGGAGAAAAAAATCATAATAGACTGTCCTTTTAATAAGCCTTAATCAAAGTAAGAAGTGTACTATAGACAGCTGCTGGGCACAGATCCATAGGAGTAAGAGTAGATTACACAGCCTAGTCGAGGATGAGACAGCCCTAGTCCAATTATTTTATTCCAAGTATACTATAACTCCTTTATGTTAACAACTCATCACAATAAAAATATCAGCAGGGAAATTAATGGTCTTCATGTTAAAAATAGCAACACTATTATCAGTTTCGACCTTCACAATGTATTGATGGCAATGAGTTAACATCAAACTGATTGCTCTAAACTCTAAAATATTGATTTGTAATTTTAGGTAACAATCTCATTGAACTGTTTGTGATATATTGCTCCCCATCCTTGACACATGTTATTTTTTTGTTGTATTATATTCAGTCTTATATACAAAACTATTGGTATGCGAATGTATGAGTCTTTCCAATCTACTGACACAATTAAAGCTTAAATTAGAATTGTAGCTAGAATGGTATAAATGGTATTGACTCTAGAAATGCTTGGATTGTAATAATCACTTGAATGGTTTAAATGAATTCACTTTTGAATTTCAGAACAAAAACAAAACTATTTAGACTCCTTAGAACCAGAACAGGGTATACACTCCCTAACAACTTGCACATGCTGCATGAGAAGATCAGATACATATTCTTTTAATACCATCCCTTGCTCCATTGATTTGCAAATTGCCAAAGCTACAAATTAATCTTTTGGAACTGTTGAATTAGATTGCCTCCTCTTTAAAGTGAATGTAAATTTTGATGTTTAAGTGCCCGGTTTTTAAAACTTTGATTAAAAACAGGGGCACTTTAATTCATCAAAATTTACATTTCACTCCTGTTGTGACAAAAAACTTACCTTTTAAACTTCACAGCAGCTGCTGCTTCCTCCGGTCTCACAAGCCATTTCTGATGTCAGAAATGATTGATAGGTCATCCTCCAATCACAGATTCCCCCCCGGGGGATTCAGTGTCTGATTCACTGCTGTGATTGGAGGAAGCCAGATACCTCATTTTAGACCCAGGAAGAGGCTTTGAAACAGGTGGAGGAAGCTGGAGCTGCTGTGAAGATTAAAAAGTAAGTTTATTTTCACAACAGGAGTGAAATGAAAATATTGATGAATTAAAGTGCCCCTGTTTTTAATCAAAGTTTTAAAAACCGGGCACTTTAGCATCAAAATTTACATTCACTTTAAATATTTAGTAATTTTCAATGTAATGTAGGATTAGATTTTGTGAGACTAGCTACAGTACATCAATGTTCCCAATCAGTCACTACTAGTGATGTCGCGAATAGTTCGCCGGCGAATTGTTCCCGGCGAACATAGCATGTTCGCGTTCGCCGCGGACGGCGAACATATGCGATGTTCGGTCCGCCCCCTATTCCTCATCATTGAGTAAACTTTGACCCTGTACCTCACAGTCAGAAGACACATTACAGCCAATCAGCAGCAGACCCTCCCTCCCAGACCCTCCCACCTCCTGGACAGCATCCATTTTAGATTTATTCGGAAGCTGCATTCTTAGTGAGAGGCGGGACAGTGTAGCTGCTGCTGATTTAATAGGGAAATCGATAGCTAGGCTAGTGTATTCAGTGTCCACTACAGTCCTGAAGGACTCATCTGATCTCTGCTGTAAGGACAGCACCTCAAATAGCCCTTTTTAGGGCTAGAACATCACTCTGCCAGGGTGTGTGTCAGACTCACAGCGTATACTGTGCCCACTTGCCCAGTGCCACCACTCATATCTGGTGTAACAGTAGTGTACATTTAAAAAAAACAACACTTTTTTGACTGTGAAATAATAGCAGACAGCTGCCAGTACCCAAGATGGCCGCCAATAAGGCAGATGGGGTGGGTTAGAGAGCTGTTTTGGGGGGGATCAGGGAGGTTGGGGGCTAAGGGGGGATGCTACACCACAGCATATGATAATATGCTAAAAAAAATTGGAAAAAATTTAAAAACCTTTTATTTTAGTACTGGCAGACTTTCTGCCAGTACTTAAGATGGCTGGGACAATTGTGGGGTGGGGGAGGGAAGGGAGCTGTTTGGGAGGGATCAGCGGGTCTGATGTGTCAGGTGGGAGGCTGATCTCTACACTAAAGCTAAAATTAACCCTGCAAGCTCCCTACAAACAACCTAATTAACCCCTTCACTGCTAGCCATAATACATGTGTGATGTGCAGCAGCATTTAGCGGCCTTCTAATTACCAGAAAGCAACGCCAAAGTCATATATGTCTGCTATTTCTGAACAAAGGGGATTGCAGAGAAGCATTTACAACCATTTGTGCCATAATTGCACAAGCTGTTTGTAAATAATTTCAGTGAGAAACCTAAAATTGCGAAAAAAATTAAGTTTTTTTTAAATTTGATCGCATTTGGCGGTGAAATGGTGGCATGAAATATACCAAAATGGGCCTAGATCAATACTTTGGGTTGTCTACTACACTACACTTAAGCTAAAATTAACTCTACAAGCTGCCTACATGCTCCCTAATTAACCCCTTCATTGCTGGGCATAAAACACGTGTGGTGCGCAGTGTCATTTAGCAGCCTTCTACTTACCAAAAAGCAACGCCAAAGCCATATAAGTCTGCTATTTCTGAACAAAGGGGATCCCAGAGAAGCATTTACAACCATTTATTCCATAATTGCATACGTTGTTTGTAAATAATTTCTGTGAGAAACCTAAAGTTTGTGAAAAAGTGAACAATTTTTTTTTATTTGATCGCATTTGGCGGTGAAATGGTGGCATTAAATATACCAAAATGGGCCTAGATCAATACTTTGGGTTGTCTACTACACTACACTTAAGCTAAAATTAATCCTGCAAGCTGCCTACATGCTCCCTTATTAACCCCTTCACTGCTGGGCATAAAACACGTGTGATGCGCAGTGGCATTTAGCAGCCTTCTAATTACCAAAAAGCAATGCCAAAGCCATATAAGTCTTCTATAATGGCATGTCTGGCACACAGTGTTGGGGCAAGGGTCCATCACCTACACTGTGCACTGTGAAGCGGGCGTAACCCTTACACTACCTGATCGATACAACATCATACCTGATGTTTTAAAGCACATTATTCCAAACAATTTAGGAATGTTAGGTGATTTATGCCCTTTATGGATTAAAACCAGACTCTGCATCAACTATGTAATTTTCCATGGGAGTTTTGCCATGGATCCCCCTCCGGCATGCCACAGTCCAGGTGTTAGTCCCCTTGAAACAACTTTTTCATCACTATTGTGGCCAGAAAGAGTCCCTGTGGGTTTTAAAATTCGCCTGCCTATTGAAGTCTATGGCGGTTCGCCCAGTTCGCCGGTTCGCAAACTTTTGCGGAAGTTCGAGTTCGACGTTCGTGAACCCAAATTTTTGTATTCGCAACATCACTATAGAACAAGAAATACAAACTTATCAGTAACTGAAGTTCCATAATTAGGTATGGCTACTATTCAAGTATGTTTATATTCAGGAACATAGTTCATCTGATCAAGAGAGAAAGCCTTTAGATAAGCATTTCATCTTTTTGCATTCATTGGGGATGTTAATCTGCTTTTTATTTAAGGTATTATAAAAACTGACAAAGTAAGAGGATATTATTCCTGTTAATGATTTATAATAGCAGTTTGAAGATTTTAGGTCATGAATCTTTACAATTTTTTTATTGTTTTTGTGGCCTTAGTTATCCAGTGAACTTAAAGGGACAGTCTAGGCCAAAATAAACTTTCATGATTCAGATAGAGCATGTAATTTAAACAATTTTCCAATATACTTTTATCACCAATTTTGCTTTGTTCTCTTGGTATTCTTAGTTGAAAGCTTAACCTAAGAGGTTCATATGCTAATTTCTTAGATCTTGAAGCCCACCTCTTTCAGATTGCATTTTAACAGTTTTTCACCACTAGAGGGTGTTAGTTCACATATTTCATATAGATAACACTGTGCTCGTGCACGTGAAGTAATCTGTGAGCAGGCACTGATTGGCTAGACTGCAAGTCTGTCAAAAGAACTGAAAAAAGGGGCAGTTTGCAGAGGCTTAGATACAAGATAATAACAGAGGTTAAAAGTATATTATTATAACTGTGTTGGTTATGCAAAACTGGGAAATGGGTAATAAAGGAATTATCTATCTTTTAAAACAATAATAATTCTGGTGTAGACTGTCCCTTTAAGCAGGGGTTTAGCAAAGATTAAAGGGGCATGGAAGTCAAAATTAAACTTTCATGAATCAGAGTATGCACAATCCAAAAAAAGAAGTAATCCAATTACTTCTATTATTAAATGTTCTTTGTACTCATTTTATATTCTTTGTTAAAAATTAGCTATTTACTTTAAGGGACAAACCCAATTTTTTTTCCATAATTCAGATAACACATACAATTTAAAACAACTTTTTAATTTACTTCTATTATCGCATTTTC